>NC_059349.1:45688743-45913743 GCF_019703515.2 Myxocyprinus asiaticus
GCTTCTGATGGGTTATTTTCTAGATGAATTAAACGCGTGCATTCAAATCCAATTCAACTGGCCACAACTACGTGGGAGTCCAGTCTTGCAACTAAAACATGGTGACCTCATGCCACAGCTAGTAGACACACCTCTTTCCCTCTCTCTCTCTTTTCTCGCGCTCTCCGCGTTAATAGGATACTTGAAATGCATGCTTTAGTACACACGTATTAGTAACCCCAGCTAAAGTGCAGCGTCGTTTTGATTACTCACGCGTCAAATTTGTTGTTCATTATCTTCTAGGTGAGTCTCTGTATGTGCTCTCGCGCCAAACGGCAGCCCCGTCGATTCCGCAGCAACGGCGGCGCGCACGAGTGTTGGCAAGCGCGCGCATAGCACCCCAGCGAGCGATGCACACGTCGTTCACTGAATATTTGTTAGCCGATAAGCGACATTTACAACAACAGAACGACAATGTTACAAAACATATGACAAACGTAAATGTTTTATTTTCAAAATAGACTTTATTCAGAGTAGCACCATTTTATTTTTGACGAGAAAAAATAAGAAGACATCTCTTCAATGGATTGCACTATATGGGCCATTCTACAGAAGTGGTGCAAATTCAGGGTTGGATGAGTTTAAAAAAAATAAATAATAATTATTATAATTTCTTGCCAAATGTATTTTACATTTGTATTGCATTGTATCTGAAATTTATAAATTCACTTTAGGTACACTGAAATCTTTTAATTAATTTTCACAATTATTCCTAATTTTAGACTGTGTCCTTATTTTCGTCAATACTGAAACATAACAAAGAACCTGTAATAAATAGGAAACAACTAAGTATTCTTTATTTTTGTAGATTCAACCTAAAATAATACATTTGATAATTTTTTGTTTGTTTGTTTGGTTTTTTGGTGCCTATATTAACTTTTATTTAATTTCAGAACTATTTTCTATTCCCTATTATACGTTTATTTATGCAACTAGTGTAAAAATCTACAGATTTTTCTTTTCTAAATGTTGAATATTGAAGATATCATGTTGATATTCATAGAATAATAATATGAAACATGCCCCATCCTGGTCACCAAAAAAATAATAATAATAATAAATAAAAAAAAAAAAATAGAAATCATGGTATAACATTATTATTATTATTATTAGTATTATTATTATTATTATTATTATTATTATTGTATAAAAAAACTGTGCTTCTATTGTGACCTTGATGTTTTGGTAGTGACCTTATTCAGGCATGTTCAGGTTTCAGGTATGTTGTGGTCTGGTGTACGTTCACCTTCTCTTGACGTACAAGGTGGAGTTGTTTCCCTGCAGAGGGTCTCTAGCACTTTCTGTGCTTTCTTCCGTGCCCTATGTTGTTTTTGACTTGCACTCCATCTTGCACGAGTGTATCTCTTCTCCCTGTTAGTAAAGTCTTTTACTTTTTAAATGTTCCCTCTTTCTTTTTGTAAGTATTGTTGATATCTTATGGGGTCATCCCTGATCCTCTGCCTATATTCACTCTGCCTATACTCTTGGGCATATTTGCATCTCTTGTGTCTATCTGCCTTTTATCACTCTACAAGTAAAAAAATACATATATATTTATTATGGTCTTAATAAAGTGTCTGATGTGGTCTTCTGCTGTTGTAGCCCATCCACCTCAAGGTTGGATGTTTGGTGCATTCTGAGATGCTATTCTTCTCACTACAATTGTACAGAGGGGTTATCTGAGTTACTGCAGCCTTTCTGTCAGTTTGTAACAATCTGGCCATTCTCTGTTGACCTCTCTCATCAACAAGGCATTTTCGTCCGCAGAACTGCTGCTCACTAGATTTTTTTTGTTTTTGGCACTGTAAGGGGGTTAGAGGGAAAGGAGGAGGCGAGAACCAGCTTGAGAATATAAATAATAGTTTAATAATAAACTTAAACAAAAACACACATACATAAACACATGCAGGGCAGCTGCCTGTAATTCTCTCTCTCGAACTAACCTCCCCAGCCGCCTTTATCCCTCGTGCGCCCCCTCAGGCTGATTGGGGACCGGGCGTGCATCATTGCAGCCCGGCCCCACCCTCCTTGGCTCTACACTCCTCCCGGCGTTGCCTCAGGCCAGGGAGCCCCCGGCATGACGTACATCCCCCCTTCATCTCCGGGGTGGGGGCGTGCCTTGCGCCCCAAGTGCCGGTGGGTCATCCCCGCCTTCCTTGACCTGGGAGGAGACAGGAGGGGAAAAACAACAACAACAAGAAAAACAAAATAGGCGAGGGAAAGACCAACACGGAGCGACAGAGAGAGAGAAAGGAGAGAGAGAAAAAGAAACTCATTCACCGGTTCTCTGATGCGCCATCACGTGGTCCTCGATCACTCCTCCACCCTCTCAGGCGGATGGCAGCCACACCTCCCCAGGCGAACCAGAGTCAGACCTCTGACCCCCAGCGGACAGAACGCCTCTCCGCGTTCCCGGCGACCCGTGGGGACACTCCTCCGCCCCTGGCAGCGGCCCTACCACTCCATGCGGTTGGGGAGTTGCTTCCCTCCTCCCCTCGCGGACGGCGGTCTTCTCTCGACCCCTCCGTATTTCTGGGGGACTGCAGGGCACTCCTCCGCCCCTGGCAGCGGCTCCATCGCTCCAGGCGGTCGGGGAGCCCAGTCCACTCGCCTCGCGGACGGCGGCCATTCCCCGCATCAGGGTGGTCGGGCTACTCCGTCCCCCGGCGGATGGCAGCGGCGCTCCCCTGGGTGGACGGCAGTGTCGAGGACTCTGTGACGGGCATTCCTCCTCCTTCCCGGGTTTCGGCACCAGTGTAAGGGGGTTAGAGGGAAAGGAGGAGGCGAGAATCGGCTTGAGAATATAAATAATAGTTTAATAATAAACTTAAACAAAAACACACAAACATAAACACATGCAGGGCAGCTGCCTGTAATTCTCTCTCTCTCGAACTGTCGTCCCTGGCCGCCTTTATCCCTCGCGTGCCCCATCAGGCTGATTGGGGACCAGGCATGCGTCATTCCAGCCCGGCCCCGCCCTCCTCGGCTGTTGTGTGTGAAAATTCCAGGAGATCAGCAGTTACAGAAATACTCAAACCAGCCCATCTGGCACCAACAATCATGCCATGGTCCAAATCACTGAGATAACATTTTTCCCCTATTCTGATGGTTGATGTGAATATTAACTGAAGCTCCTGACCCATATCTGCATGATTTTATGCACTGCTGCCAAACGATTGGCTGATTAGATAATCGCATGGATGATTGTTGGTGCCAGTTTAGCTAGTTTGAGTATTTCTGTAATTGCTGATCTCCTGGGATTTTCACACACAACAGCCTCTAGAATGGTGTCAAAAACAAAAAAACATCCAGTGAGCGGCAGTTCTGCATATGGAAACGCTGTGTTGATGAGAGAGGTCAACAGAGAATGGCCAGACTGGTTTGAGCTGACAAAGTCTACGGTAATTCAGATAACTGCTCTGTACAATTGTGGCGAGAAGAATAGCATCTTAGAATGCTATTCTGAGATGCGGGTTAATGCTGTTTTGGCAGCACAAGGGGGACCTACACAATATTAGACAGGTGGTTTTAATGTCGTGGCTGATCGGTGTATAATAATTATGCAAGAATAAGAAGCATGTTTTAAAATACACATTGCAGGACACTATTGTGAAAATGGCATCAATTACCCAAAGGCATAATAAATCAATACATCTTCTTCAAATAGTGTGAAAAGAGTTCAGATTCTTTGTCACTGTGTTACTAACAAAATTACCTCAGTTTTACTAAAGTAACAATAACTGTAGTAATTTTGGTATTTCGGCAGAAACTATAGTTGTCATTGTACAGGGTTTTAAAGCTTTAAAATAAAGTAGGATTCTAATATTTAAAATTCAAATTAATTTAATTAATGTTTGGTACCAATACAACAGACAGGAACACAGGGAGGAAAGGGTCACAGCAGTATATTTGTTTCACACAGTGAGTCATTGTGTGGTGGCCCCATGTGCTGGTCAGGACAGGATGGGCAGTGACGCTGCTAGTTCGTCACTAGTGTGGTGCTAACGGGCCAACGGACTGTCACACACAGGCTATTAGCACTCAAAGGCGCCGAAGGGGCAGCGACTGGGTGATGAATGCCAACTCTGCGGCATACTTCAGAGAGTGCTAGAACTTCAGTAGAGCCACATCCCCTCCCATTAATTCAGTTCTTGTCTTTCTATCCCTCTCTGGGCCAATATTACCCCCCATCTTTCTTTCCTCATGCTGTGCATCCTTTTTTTTTTTTACTCTTTCTAGTAAATATAGTAAATTAAATACTTTCTAAAATGAAAGGTACTTCATCTCATTCCATTATTTTCTCTTTTTATCTAGAACTTGATGGATGCAAATCAAAGGATAAGATTATTCATAACATATGAGTGCAAAAACCACTTCACATTACAAGTAATATTTTATAAAGGTTAGTTCAGACTCTGAATTCTGACAGAATGAGCCACATTCAAAGTCAATAAACATATAACCGCATACACTACCATTCAAAAGTTTTGGAATCACAAAGACATTCGTGAAATAAATTAATGTTTATGAACAAAAGGATGAATAACATTGATAAAAACACTGCCAATTATTTTTTTGGAAAATTATTATGACTGTTTGAAATAACTGTTCTAAATTTTTTGTATTTATTTCTACATTTTTTGCACATAATGGCAAAGCCCCATTTTCAGCAGTTATTACACCAGTCTACTAAGAAAATAGTGTCACCTAATCATTGAGAAATCATTCTAATGTGCTACTCAAACCTTTCTTATTATTACAGCAGTTGAAAACGGTTGTGCTCTTTAATGATGTTTGAACATTGCAATGGTGTCTTTTTCAGTTGCTGAAGTATTAAGTACACTTGCATTTTCTGCAAGTCACTTTACACTTCCAAGTCAAATTTTGTTTTGAAAAATGGCCAAAAAGAAAAAAAATTCTCTAAAAACTCAGTGTATTGTCATTTTTAGAGATAAAATCTTTTGCATTTACTATTTACTTGTAAGAGAAAAGCAAACTGGATCTAGGACAGAGAGAGAGAGAAGTGGACAACCCAGATGCACAACAATACAAGAACAATAGAGAGTTTCTAGTTTGAGTTTAAAAGGGGGAGGCAAAGAAGAAGAAATGGGTATAATGGAGCATGAGGGTCCGGATCCTGACACCAGAACCGAGATCAAACTAGACAAGAGAGTCAGGATCCAGACCGACCGAAGAGCGCACGGCAAGGAAACCACAACCCGAAGCAGTGTGCTCACAAAAAAAGACAAAACACAACACCGACACAGAACGAAAGTGTCAGGATCCTGTCACAACAAAAACCCAGACTGACAAAGTGACAGGATCCTGACATTACCCCCTCTCAAAAGGGAAGCCTCCTGGTGTCCCAAAGGGGAGGGGAGGGAAGGGAGGGAAACCAGGATGGAAGTTTGAGGAAAGGGGTGGTATCCAGCAGCCAGGGAGGAGGTTTTAGGGAAGGGGTGGTGTCTGACAGCCTGGGAGGAGGCTTCAGCAAAAGGGGTGTGTTCCGGCGGCCAGGGAGGAGGTTTTAGGGAAGAAACTGGTTCCGGTGGCCTAGGAGGAGGTTTAAGGTAGGGAACGAGGAAGAGGAGGGTGGTAAGGACAGGAAGCATAGCAGACTGGGTGGCAACCACTGGACAGGGGTCAGCAGACTGGGCGGTGGCCACTGGGAACAGGACAGGCTAGTCAACAGCATCAGGGAACTGGACAGATTTGATGACCATAGGGAACAGGACAGGCTTGTCTGATGCTGTCGACTCGATGACCACAGGGAACTGGACATGCTCGTCGACAGCAACAGAGACTGGCCAGGCTCATCAACGGCCTCAGTGGTCAGGAGCGCCGGCAGTGCCTGGGTAATGGCCTCCATGGCTGTGAACACGGACATGGGCAGGGTAACAGCCTACATGGCCTGGGATGCTGGCAGCGACTGGGGAATGGTCTCCGTGGCCATGAGAAAAAACTAACAGAAACAGAAAAAGGACAAGAAACTAACCAACCGAAGAATCTTCAGGCACAGGAAACCGACAAGGCAGGGAAAAACAACCATGAACTCACAAAACAATTGAGCAGGGAGCACGAAGCAGAGGAGAGTTTAAATAAAGGAGAAAATAAAGGAACATAGGTGCTGCAGATCTGTTAAACGAGATATGCAACCAGCGTTGCTATGTAACCGGCATTGCTATAGCAACGTTGATTGCTGCTGGGCAGCACCTGTGAGAAACGAGAGGGAAAAACACCGACACACACAGACATGGCACACACAGACACTCAGTGGAGGCACAGTCAGGCCAGACTGTGACACAAACCAATGACATCATTGAGAAGTGCTACTGAAAGTAAGGAAAGAAATTTCACCTGAATTTCCTTATAATGTAAATGCTAGAATGCTTAAGGTGTCATTGCTGCAAGTGGAGGATTTTTGGATAAACAGAAATTTTGAAGAATACAGCATTTATTTAAATAGAAATAGTCATTTTTAATATTCTAAGTGTCTTTACTGTACTTCTTGTTAAATTTGAAGCATCCTTGGTGATGAAAATGATAATTTTTTTCAAAACATACAAATATCATGATGATTCCACACTTTAGAACACTAATATAAACTCAGCAAAAAAAAAAAATGTCCCTTTTCCAGAACACTGTATTTTAAAGATAATTTTGTAAAAATCCAAATAACTTTACAGATCTTTATTGTAAAGGGTTTAAACAAATTTTTCCATGCTTTGTTCAGTGAACCATAAACAATTAATGAACATGCACCTGTGGAACGGTAGGCAATTAAGGTCACAGTTATAAAAACTTAGGACACTAAAGAGACCTTTCTACTGACTCTGAAAAACACAAAAAGAAAGATGCACAGGGTCCCTGCTCATCTGTGTAAACATGCCTTAGGCATGCTGCATGGAGGCATGAGGACTGCAGATGTGGCCAGGGCAATAAATTGCAATGTCCGTACTGTGAGACGCCTAAGACAGGCAGTCTTGCAGTGGCAGACCACGTGTAACAACACCTTCACAGGATCGGTACATCCAAATATCACATCTGCGGGACAGGTACAGGATGGCAACAACTGCCCGAGTTACACCAGGAACGCACAATCCCTCCATCAGTGCTCAGATTGTCAGCAATAGGCTGAGAGAGGCTGGACTAAGGGCTTGTAGGCCTGTTGTAAGGCAGGTCCTTACCAGACATCACTGGCAACAACATCGCATGTGGGCACAAACCCACCTTCGCTGGACCGGACATTACTGGCAAAAAGTGCTCTTCAATAAAGAGTCTCACCAGGGGTGATGGTCGGACTCACGTTTATCATTGAAGGAGTGAGTGTTACATCGAGGCCTGTACTCTGGATCAGTATCGATTTGGAGGTTGAGGGTCCGTCATGGCCTGGGGTGGTGTGTCACAGCATCATCGGACTGAGCTTGTTGTCATTGCAGGCAATCTCAACGCTGTGCGTTACAGGGAAGACATCCTCCTCCCTCATGTGGTACCCTTCCTGCAGGCTCATCCTGACATGACCCTCCAGCATGACAATGCCACCAGCCATACTGCTCGTTCTGTACGTGATTTCCTGCAAGACAGGAATATCAGTGTTATGCCATGGTCAGCGAAGAGCCCGGATCTCAATCTCATTGAGTACGTCTGGGACCTGTTGGATCAGAGGGTGAGGGCTAGGGCCATTCCCCCCAGAAATGTCTGGGAACTTGCAAGTGCCTTAGTGGAAGAGTGGGGTAACACCTCACAGCAAGAACTGGTAAATCTGGTGCAGTCCATGAAGAGGAGATGCACTGCAGTACTTAATGCAGCCCCCCCCCACACACACACTTTGTTCAGGGACACATTATTCCATTTCTGTTAGTCACATGTCTGTGAATCTTGTTCAGTTTATGTCTTAGTTGTTGAATATTTTTATGTTCATACAAATATTTACATTGAGTTTGCTGAAAATAAAAACAGTTGAAAGTGAGAGGACTTTTTTTTTTTTTGCTGAGTTTATCTTTTGAATTACAGTTGTGCTCAAAAGTTTGCATACCCTTGGAGAATTGGTAATATTTCTGGCAACTCGACCATGCAGCTCATTTTTGTTCAAGTATCATAGTACTGTGCTCCTTGAAACAACCACACTGTCTTTTTCCAGAGCAGCCTGTGTTTCTCCTGAAGCTACCTGTAGGTTTTTCTTTGTATCCCGAACAATTCTTCTGGCAGTTGTGGCTGAAATCTTTCTTGGTGTACCTGCCCTTGGCTTGGTATCAAGAGATCCCCGAATTTTCCACTTCTTAATAAGTGATTGAACAGTACTGACTGGCATTTTCAAGGCTTTGGATATCTTTTTATATCCTTTTCCATCTTTATAAAGTTCCATTACCTTGTTACGCAGGTCTTTTGACAGTTCTTTTCTGCTCCCCATGGCTTAGTATCTATCCTGCTCAGTGCATTCACGAGAGAGCTAACAAACTCATTGACTATTTATACACAGGCAATTTATACATTTAAAAAGCCACAGGTGTGGGAAATTAACCTTTAATTTCCATTTAAACCTGTGTGTGTCACCTTGTGTGTCTGTAACAAGGCCAAACATTCAAGGGTATGTAAACTTTTGATCAGGGCCATTTGGGTGATTTCTGTTATCATTATGATTTAAAAAGGAGCCAAACAACTATGTGACGATAAATGGCTTCATATGATCACTATACAAAATCAATGCCAAAATTTCACAATTTCTGCCAGGGTATGAAATAGAGCACAACTGTATATACATTTACATTTACATTTATTCATTTGGCAGATGCTTTTATCCAAATTGACTTACAAAAGGGGAAAACATAAGCGAATAATCTTAAGAAGACAGTGGTACGAAAAGTGCCATATTACAAAGTTTCACTAGCATCAGAATAGTAGCATTACAACAGATTAAAGTGCAGCAAGAAATTATTTTTTTGTAATTTTTTTTATTTATTTTTTTAGTGACTGGTTTTTTGAAGTCAGAAAGTGAATCAGCTTCACGGATGGAGTTGGGAAGGCCGAAAATCCGGGAAAGTTTTTTGGTGACTCTTTGTGTTGGTACAACAAGGCGACATTCCTTAGCCGACCGCAGGATTCTAGTGGGCGCATAGCTCTACAGAAATTATTTTAGGTATGCTGGAGCAGACCCAGTGACTGTTCTGTATGCCAGCATCAGAGCCTTGAATTTGATACATGCATCAACCGGCAGCCAGTGAAGAGAGACAAGGAGTGGTGTAACATGCGCTCTCTTTGGTTCATTAAAGACCAGATGTGCTGCTGCATTCTGGATCATTTGCAGGGGTCTAACTGCACATGCAGGGAGGCCTGAAATGAGAGTGTTACAGTAGTCCAGTCTAGTTGTGTGGCATGTTCAGAGAGGAAAGGTCTTATCTTCCTGATATTGTAGAGTGTAAATCTACATGATCTTGCGGTCTTTGAGATGTGGTCTGTGAAATTTAGTTTGTCGATGGTTACCCCTAGATTTCTGACTGTTTTGGAAGGTGTTACTGTAGTTGCACCCAGCTGCACAGTGATGTTGTGTTCAAGAGCAGGGTTGGCTGGAAAGAAAAGGAGTTTGGTCTTGGCTGGGTTAAGTTGCAGGTGGTGTTCATTCATCCAGGCCGAGATGTCTGCCAGGTAGGCAGAAATTTGAGCAGTCACTGTGGTGTTGTTGGGCTGGAAAGACAAGTAGAGTTGTGTGTCATCAGTGTTGCAGTGATAAGAGAAACCATGTGCCTGAATGATGGGTCCCAGTGATGTTGTGTATATAGAGAAGAGAACTGGCCCAAGCACTGAACCCTGAGGTACCCCAGTAAGTAGCTGATGTGACTTGGACACCTCACCTCTCCAGGCTACCTTGAAGGACCTACCTGAGAGATTTAAACCAGTTAAGCACAGTTCCTGTGATGCCCAGCGAAGAGAATTGGTAATATATGTACCATTTTTAAAGAAAACATGAGTGAGCAGGCAAAACACATTTCTTTTATTTCTTATAGGATTCATAATCAACTGTAGGTTATAAGAGAATGGCACAATCATAAAACAAAACATGGCAACAATAAAAATAATGAAATGACCCCTGTTCAAAAGTCTGCATACCCATAGTCCTTAATACTGTGTATTGCCCCCTTTAGCATCAATGACAGCTTTTGTAATAGTTGTCTATGAACTATTACTACAAATACTTGCAGGTGGTATAGCTGCCCACTCGTCTTGGCAAAATGCCTCCAGGTTATGCAAAGTCTTTGGTCGTCTTGCATGAACTACATGTTTGAGATCTCCCCAGAGTGGCTCGATGATATTAAGGTCAGTAGACTGGGATGGCCACTCCAGAACCTTCACCTTTTTCTGCTGTAACCACTGTAGTGTCAACTTGGCCTTGTGCTTAGGGTCATTGTCGTGCTGGAAAGTCCAAGAGCATCCCATGCGCAGCTTTCGTGCAGAAGAATGCAAACTGTCTGCCAGTATTTTCTGATAACATGCCGTATTCATCTTGCCATCAATTTTCACAAGGTTCCCTGTGCCTTTAGAGCTCACACCCCAAAACATCAGTGAGCCACCACCATGCTTCACAGTGGGGATGGTATTCTTTTCACTATAGGCCTTGTTGACCCCTCTCCAAACATAGCGATTATGGTTGTGAACATAAAGCTCTATTTTGGTCTCGTCACTCCAAATTAAAGTGTGCCAAAAGCTGTGAGGCGTGTTAAGGTGTTGTCGGGCATATTGTAAACAGGCTTTTTTGTGGCATTTGCGCAGTAAAGGCTTCTTTCTGGAGAGTAAGATCTGATGGTTGACTGTGTCAAAGGCTGTAGAAAGGTCCAGCAGAATCAGGACAGATGATCTGGATTCAGCTTTCGCCTGTCTCAGTGATTCAGTGACAGACAGCAGGGCAGTCTCGGTGGAGTGTCCACTTTTGAAGCCTGCCTGATTGTCATCCAGCAGCTTTTTCTGTGAGAGACAGGAAGAGATTTGATTGAAAACTGCCCTTTCAAGTGTTTTTGCCATGAATGGATGAGAGAGACTGGTCTGTAATGTTCTACTTGTGTGGGGTTAAGTGCGGGTTTCTTCAGCAGCGGGGTTACTCGAGCCTGCTTAAATGTAGTGGGAAAAGTGCCTGTAAGTAGAGATGTGTTAATTATGTGTGTGAGTGCAGGTAGGATGGACGGAGAGATGGCCTGGTGAAGGTGAGAAGGAATGGGGTCAAGGGAACAGGTGGTGGGGTGGTTGGAGAGGAGGAGTTTAGAGACCTCAGTATCAGTCAGAGGAGAGAACATAGAGACAGAAGAGTTGCATACAGGAGACAGGTGTTTGACAGGGTGTGGTGCTGAGAATGTATTGCTGATGGTTGTAACCTTATTAGTAAAAAATGTGGCAAAGACATCTGCTGTCAGTGATGTGTTGGGCGATGGAGGGGGAGGACAGAGAAGTGTGTTGAATGTTCTAAACAAGCTGCGAGTGTCTGTGGTGCTGTTAATCTAGTTCTGGTAATAGGAAGTTTTTGCAGATTTAACGTTATCTGAAAAAGTTGCAAGCAGAAACTGATACTTACCTAGATCTGCTGGATCTTTAGATTTCCGCCATCTCCTTTCAGCAGCCCTGAGGTCAGTTTGATGTTCACGAAGGACGTCAGAGAGCCAGGGGCTGTGTGGTGTAGTATGTGTTGGCCTAGAGGAGAGAGGACAGATGTTGTCTAGACAGGTTGTTAAAGTAGAGCTTAGTGTGTCTGTGGCAGTGTGTCGAGGGTTGTGAGAGAAGGAGAAGTTGTTGGAGAGAGCAGCAGGTGTTGCTGTACCTGCTGCCAGGATGCTGAGGGTGGACTGTGTGGTGAAGGCTTGAATGAAGTCAGCTTTGTTCACAGCTGACTGGTAGTTCCAGAGTCCCACTGAGAAAGAGAGCGGAGCAGGTTGTGTGGGTTGCATTTTGTCTTGCGTCTATATCGCGTAAACGGTTTGTAACAGATAACATGGATGTGCTTGAAGGCATATGTTATTCATGAAGTAGACATGTTAGTATGTAGAAGGAAAATAAGAAAATAGATACAATTAAAAGATACTTAAGTGCTATGGTGAGTGGCGCCTTGTGTCCTTGCTCGGTGGACTCGCACATGTAGACTCGCTGGTCTTTACACAAGTAGGTCTTCACATGAGGAGGGCTTTACACGAGGGCTACCACTTCCGCTGCCGCTTCTGCGTCAGCACTGGTGTCAAATATATACACGATGCTAACGAGCCGTTCAGTGAAAAAAGCAGGACATGACTTAATGCTACTTAGCACAACAAAGCTAGTCACGTGGGCAACTGAAACCAAGGGTTGTGCGAGGTGACAAGCACGGGAACAAACGCGACTTCAGTACACCGCAAATAAATTATGCTACACTTTAGCAATAAAGAATACTCTAAAACAAGTGAAGCACTGTTTATAGACACTAAAAACAATGATAGTTTTACACACACTGAACAAACAACTATAAATCTAGCAGTGAATACCCTGGGACAAGTCAAAACAATGTAGCACACACACACCTACACACGTTTAAGCGATGTGAGTTCAAGACAGTAAACAAAAAGCACAAGTCTAGCAATGAATACTACTCTACAACAAAGTAAATGGACTAAACACACTTACATGCAACTGCAGACTCCTGTAGATATATATTAATGCGCAAGTTGCAACGTTGATTGGCAACCATAAACAACAAAACTTCACTTTGCATTGTGCCTAACAACACCCCTTAACTTGACTCTCACATGTAAATAATAATTTATACAACCCATTATACAGCTAAATCTGTACTGGTTGACACATTTTAAATCGTCATATGGTATGCACCGTCACACCACCAAGCCCTATTCTGTTTTGTTTTGTTCTCTCTATGTTGTTTGCTCTTTCTCAGAATTATCTCTCTTACTCTCTTATCTCAGTTCTATTCTCTCTCTGCAGTTTCAGTCTTTTGGATTCTGTTAATGTGTATTACTCCATGAGCGTGTGTCCCTCTGTCGAGTGGCGTCTCTGTTGGGGTTGTTTTGCCTGGCTGAAGCTGTATGGCAGCTTCAGTGGTGGCTGTTTGTTGTGAGAGATGTGCGCACATTGGCTCAGCTCAGTGGACGATGCTGTGAAGGGCTACACTGTGTAACCCCTCAGAGACTCCTGCCCAAAGAATGGAGGGGAAGATCTTCAACACACATCAGCATGGATACCTAATCCCCTTTCCCAGACCATCTTCTCATCACAGATATACAGGACACCAGTGGGAGGAAGGAGGAAAAAGGGATGAGCATTGTACAAACCCTTTTGGTACATGACTTGCAATTTTGTGATTTAACAAAAGCAAACAGTAGGGACTAAGTATGGGTGCATGACATATTGTTGACCATATCTGAAAACAATATTAGTGTTTGTAAATGTGTATATTTGCTAGAAGACCATTTTGTCAACTTTTAAGAGTGTTGAAAGAAAGTTACCTCCTGAATGGCACGTCCTAGATGCTCTTGAAACTGCATTGATTTCCTGTGGAGATGAACAGCTTTAGTACATAACTATATCAGAAGCCAAATATTAAGGCCACATCCACAATGATCTGTTTTTGTTTGAAAACTTTGCTTTTTAAGTTCCCCAATGTCATTGTTTTCCAAAGTACATATGTGGTAAAAGAGAGTATTTTCGAAATGCTCTGTTTTAAAACAAAAACAAATTAGTGTGGACGTGGCCTTATCTTGAACTGTAGGTCTATGCAAACTAATTTCTTCACATGAACATATATTTTTACCAGTTTGTACTTATATTTCAGTTTTTGTCAGTGCATTTTAAGATTGAAAAATATAAATCAATTTACAGTACTTGTAAACATTATTAATAGGAGGATGTATATACACAATATATATATTTGAAGTTAGTATAGAGTGTTGGTGTTGTGTTTACCGATGTATCCTGCACGTAATGGTAAGTGTTAATTGAGCGCAAAGTTCAGGCTGGTAGGTGGAGGGAATTATAACATACTCACCCAGCTGCAGACGGCAGAACACACTGACCTCCTGTGAGTAGGCATGAGGTACACAGCTAACCACTGGAGACATGGCACCAAGGGTTAACAAACAGCAAGAGCCACCATCAGGTACCTGGATGCAAACACACACATGCACACAAGTGCACACAAGCACACACACACAAATATCATATTACAAAATTATAAAAGCATTTTTTGACAGAATTATTTCAAAATGAACTGAATGTTTTGACATTTAATGTTAGACATACAACCAAATAATACTAAATTATTATACTTTTACAATTAAGAAAACACTGGTTAATAATGGACACTTTTGGCAAAATGTGCTAAGAGAGAACGCATGTTTCTCAGTTTGGTTTTCAGAGGTAGTATGAATTGTTGCTTTACATACACTTGATCTGTTCCAAAACCTAGTGAGCTACCTCACTGTCTACTGCCTACATAGGCAGCTGATATCCAAGGCGGCATTCTAACAGAGATGGAACATCATAAGTGACTCGACAAAATGTGACCGGGCAAAAAAGCAGGAAAATATTCCGAGCAAAGACTGTGGCACAGCAAATTCACAGTTTTTACAGACTGTGTGGTCTTCTAAAAAAAAAAAAAAAAAAAAAAACTCGTCAATTTTTAACACATCCTTAAGCAAGTTCATTTGCTGATCTAAACTGGAAAAAAACTTGTCAAGACTCACCTAACATTTTCTATTGTCTGGAAACTGGACTGGGTTTATGATTATACATACAAATGCTTTGATATACTGGCACTGAGTACTTTATATGTGAAGTGAAATTTCAGGTTTGCACTGCAAATATCACGTCCGTAACGCTTAAACTTACCCCTTACCGTGATTTTTAACCTGTCAGCAACTGTGGCAAATGTTCATACCTGTTTTATACCTAACCATTTATAAGATTTTATTACTCTGGATTAAATTAAAATAAACCTGACTGACTTGTATAAAGTGCTGACGGCTAAAATCAGTAGCCTTCGTCTTATGCATTCTCAGTTCTAAAGCATTTGCGTGAAGCAGCAGCAGCAGCAGCGGCTCCATCAGAGGGAATGTTGAATGACACTCGTTTGGGTTAAAAGTGCTTACATAAAACGTACAGAATGCACAGCTTATCAAGAATTCACGATTCAGGAGTACACCTGTGATGCCTTAATATGCTGCCTAGGTTTTGGACAAAGCAATTTAAACAGCAGAGCTGCTGAAATTCTCTGTTTTTAAGATGTCAGAGATACTGATATGATGTTACTTCTATGTACAATTTCTGACCTTGTAAATATGGAAGCCGATGGCATGGAGGGCATTTTCGGACCTGTTTTGACAGAGGGTGACCCTAACGTTGTTACCGCCAGGATCATAGGTCACAGTGAGGGGTATGCGGGGTTTGTGTACACGTGTGGGGAAGTTCCGACCTCCTCCTGCAGTCGAGCCGACAGTCCAACAGCCTTGAGAACAGATGGTTTCCCACTCTCCCTCTGAGCAGTGCTGGGGAGGAGGAGTCGATTTTATCACACTGGAAAGAGATTTTGAATCAATGAGTTTTAACTTTGAAAATGTTTCAAATTTTTCACTTATCTAAGACATAAACATAGAAGGGTTGTCTTACGACTATCACCTTAATAATGACACGGACACATATTAAGGTATTGCTCACAAGTTAACACTGGCCACGGACCGATTGCAAAGTGTGTATGTGGCTATTAATTATTGTTAATCTATTAGATGAGTATATCTTTGTGCAGTCACCTGAGGGAGGTCGGACAGATAGAATGAACTCTCAAGAGAAATCGGCCTTCAGCTCCCTGCAAGAAGGTACTGGGCACAAGCAGGTAAAACCCAGGACTCACCCAGGTGAGTGTTTACAACCACTTCTACATCATATGCATGTGTGTGTGATACAACCTGTTGTTTGTTCAATGTCTGCATCAGGTTGAAGTATTTCTTCTCCACCTATAACATAAAAAAAGTGTGTTAACAAACATGTTCTCACAGACCCACCCACATTAGTGATAAATGCCTAAACACATTCATACATGTACAAACACAATGTAATGTTCTGAGTTCAAAACAAGTTAAGCTCTATCAACAGCATTTGTAGCGTAATGTTGATTACTGGTACCAAAATTATTATTATTATTGTTTTGATCACTGTAAGATTAGTTTTGTGATTCTCTACCCTTCCACACATGTAGTGTAATGGCCTGGAGGTTTGAGTGCTGCTGAACGCAGACCTCTGCTGGTGGCCAAAGGAGTGCGTATTGCAGCAATGACATCAAAAATTCCCCTTCTCACACACTTTCAACCAGTACTTAGAGTTGATGCTGAAAGTGCTGTTGTTACGGCAACCACCTGCAGAGTGACCTTTAACCCAGCGGCCTCCAATCTGGTTGCTATGGGTTCGAAAACTTCCTACATGAAGGGAAATTATACAGTAATATAAATATTCAATAAATACATTCCTTGATTATCAACCTTGCATCAAATTATTAGTACATATTACATTTATTAGACATTAAGTGTCCCATAATGAAAATGATCTAATGAAGTGTACCAGTGTAGATGCTCTGGAGGTGTCCTGCATCACTGACTGGGTAACCCACTGTGGCCTCATCAAATTCCTGCTGGAATTCTGTCTCATCCATCCAGAATTCCCCCTCTGCTATTCAGCTCAGGACTGACTGAGCACAGGAGGGCTCCAGAGAAGTCCACCCTGATCCACTGTATATACAGAGAGAGAGAGAAACACAGTACATAACTCTGCAAAAACATAAATAGAATAGGTGTAACTTAAAATGACGAACCAGATATAGTGTTAAATGTGTTTAAATCAGCATGCACAGATACTGTATTCATAATTATGGTAACAGACTGACTTTAGATGGTTAAAGGTATGAGAGTTTAATTCATACTCTAATTTGTTATGATACAGATACTGTACATTGGAAAACAAGGCACTTAAAGTGTTGGTTCACCCAAAAATAAAAATTCTTTCATCATTTACTCATCCTCATGCCATCCCAGATGTGTTTGACTTTCTTTTTTATGCTGAACACAAACGAAAATTTTGGAAAAATATTTCAGCTGTGTAGGTCCATACAATGCAAAAGAATGGTGACCAGAATTTCAAAAGCTCCAAAAAGGAGATAATTTCAGCATACAATTAATCCATAAGGCTCCAGTGGTTTAATCAATGTCTTCTGAAGCGATCCAGTTGGTTTGAGTCTTATGGATTACTTTTATGCTGACTTTATCTCCTTTTTGCAGTGTTTGGAGTTCTGGTCACCATTCACTTGCATTGTATGGACCTACAGAGCTGAGATATTCATATAAAAATCTTCATTTGTGTTCAGCAGAATAAAGTCTTACACATCTGTGATGGCATTGTTTTCTAAACAGCTTTCTGAATACGCCCTCTGTCTGCTGTTGATCAAACAAACAGATTGCCCCACCCCTAACTCAAGCCATTGGTTAAGTCAGTGTTGTTGGGTCTCATGAGACGGGTCGCTCAAAACAAACAAAGGAATATTCATAGCGCCACAGAGACAGTGTATACAGTTGTGAAGAAAATGCACCTATGAATGGCTTACTTATAGTTGTCTCTGCATATTAAGCTGAAATAGGAGAAAGTTTTCCAACACCAAAAAAGTAACACACTTAAGCTTTAATACAAAGCACTTGGTCACCAGTAGGTAAGAACAAACCCATTACTGGAATCAAATCAGTTACCTACAGTGAATCCATGTTTACTGCTCTAGAATTTGCAAACATGATTAGTAATTTGGTTACTACTTCTATATCTGTCAGAAAGATAACTACTAGTTCATGTTTATTTAAAAGTGTTGGTAAAAAATATGTACTACCATAATATCACTGGTGCACTGAATTGTAGCTGCTGAAATGAACAGCTGCACTGTGACTGAGCTAGGCAAAAATGAGGACAGTTCTTTTAAATAAATACAAATAAATAAATACTGTGAACCCAAAAAGAAAAACAACAACAGTGAGATGCATTAGCTATAAAAATCTTGCTCTATGTGAAATCCATAAGGAAGTAAGAAACACTTCCCGCTAAATACTTCCTCTGTAATTCTGTTAGTTGGAAAGTTTCTAACCACAAATTCAAGGAACTACTCTACTATTTTTTTTATTTAATTTGGTAATCATTTCTGCACTTGTTAAAAAGCTGCAGTCTTTACTCACTACCAAAGGCCTGTCTGTGTCAAAGTGACAAACTACCATTTGTCTTTCTCAACTATGGGGACGCTGTGGATACAGCAGCTGATGGCACATCGCTCCTTCATCTGCAGTAAGAGTTGTGATAGATTTACGCCATTTCCATTAGGTGTGTCTAGAGTGTGGCCATTGCTTTGGAGCTGTGGTGACTTCACCCCGTCAGACTCCATCGCTCCGCAATGGCTCCACTCAAGTCCACCATTTCCTCACATACTTACCCCGCCCACAAACGCTCAGATGAACCATGTAACCTAGCGTGAAGTATGGTTAACAGCTTCTGACATCACAATTCTACTTTATACTCAGAGAAGGTGGAGGGGTGCAGAGGATAAGTAGACACTTATTTGGCTTTCTCCAACAGTGCCACCCAGAATGCCCTCAGGCTCTGGCACCATGAGAAGCAGAGAGTGTCATTGATACAGGGCAGATGGTCATCCGCTCGTATCTCTATCCAGTGAAATTTCCATTGTAACCGTTGTCATCCTACAAAGGCTGTTCATGTGGAAACACCTGATGACAAACACATACATACGCTACCTTGTTTCAAATCACTGATATTTAATTACAGAAATAACTTTATATACAAGTCCCTACATGTCTTCCATGTTTCAGAGTAACTGGTCTAATAACTGGTTATAAACAAAACACTGAAACAAAAGCACATTATTAACTTACATACACATTTTTAAGTCACATTAACTGAATTCTGTCTAGTCTCCTGTTAGGATCACTTTAAATTTGCAAGATTTTTTAAATTTTTCTAATGTTTTTAACTCACATTAACAGAATTCTGAATGATAAAGCTAATTCCTTCTTAGCTGAAGCAGCCTCCACTTTAGCCTTAACAAACTCGTCATATTCCTTGCTGTGTCGAGCTTTAAAGGGATAGTTCACACAAATTTCTCTCATCATTTACACATCCTCATGCCATCCCAGACATGTAAGACTTTCTTTCTTCTGCTGAAAACAAAGATATATAAAAGAATATCTCAGCTCTGTATAGGCTCTTTCAGTGCAATTGAATGGGTACCAACATGTTTGCCATAAATTCTCCTCTCTGCCCAGTAGGTGGCGATATGCACGAAGAATGTGAATCTCCAAAAACAAAAGATGAAAAATGTGTGCATTGTGAGGACCAATAGAGCTGATATATCTTTCTACAAATATTTGTGTTCAACAAAAGAAAGAAAGTCATACACATCAGGCATAGCATAAGGGTGAGTAAATGATGAGTGAATATTACATTTTTTGGGTGAACTATCCCTTTAAGTTTGCAAATTGCAATCAAATTAGTTGTGAAAACAGTTAAGTTTTAATGGTAGTTCCACCTTGTGATATTCTACCCAATTCAAATTGAAATTGTTTCCCAATTCAAAGTAATTCCACACAAGAGACCTTCTATTTTACACACAGCACAAATTGTGGGCTAATCGTCCGAAATGTTTTTCCAGCCCTATTTGACAGCAAATAACTCGGACCGGTCAATGAGGCACATTCATTTTCCTACCACTGCTACGCAGATGATACACAGCTCTACCTGTCGTTCCAGCCTTAAGACCCTACTGTCTCAGCTTGTATCTCTGGCTGCCTCTCTGACATTTCGGCCTGGATGAAGGAACGACACCTTCAGCTCAGCCTTGCTAAGATAGAACTCCTCGTGATCCCAGCCAACCCATCTGTTGACCACAACTTCACCTTTCATCTTGGTTCAACTACACTAACACCAACCAGAACAGCCCGGAACCTGGGAGTGGTGGTAGATGACCAGCTTAATTTCACTCCACACATCTCATCAACCACCTGGTCTTGCAGATGTGTGCTTTACAACATCAGGAAAATCAGACCTTTCCTGTCTGAATATGCTACACAGCTCCTGGTCCAAGATCTGGTCATTTCAAGACTGGACTACTGCAATGCTCTGTTGGCTGGTCTTCCAGCTAACACAATTATGCCACTGCAGATGGTCCAGAATTAAGCAGTGCATCTGGTCTTCAATCAGCCAAAAAGGGCTCATGTCCCCACTCATAATTTCACTCCACTGGCTACCTGTAGCTGCCCGCATCAAATTCAAGGCTTTGACTCTTGCTTTCAGTACAGCCAATGGAACCGCACCCTCTTACTTCAAAGCTGAAAACACATCTGTTCCGCGAGCACTTAACCAACCCACACTAACTGCACTTAACCTGAACTTAATGTACAACAACAACAACAACAAAAAAATCCTTGTTTGTCAATTTCTTCTGTGCTAGCATCTTTACTACTCCAGCCACTGTGAACTATATTCAAATGTTGTTAAACTTTGTATGACAAATTGCTTGACAAGTGTCTCATTTGTAAGTTGCTTTGGATAAAAGTGTCTGCTAAATGACTAAATGTAAAATGTGGCCCTGATTATTGCCTGTTTTTCAACCGATGTCCAGTGCTGCGTAGATACTACTAAACTGGAACCTGGTACTGACTACAAATGACATCAGTTGTTATCTTGGATTTAGGTAATGTAATCTGATTGCTTTTGTATTACTTTTGTCACATGCATTTGAGCAGAATAAGCTTGTACCATTTTTACAATGTTGCTTAAAGCATTTAAAACAACTTAATGGATCAAAATATGACTTCATATTGTGTGTGTGTGTGTGTGTGTGTGTGTGTGTGTGTGTGTGTGTGTGTGTTTTATTCACTATTTGTTTGTTTCTAAATTAAATAAAAAAAAAAAAAAACTTAAAATGTCCTTACGTTTAAGGGATTAAGAAAGAGCGGTTCAACACACAGTTCAACACACCTAGGTTTCTCGGCTTAATGTGGCCATGTAAACACATAAGCGCCATTGTAACAGGTTTTTGAAGAGTGCGCATGTGCTAGGAACAGACTGGAGAACATCATAGGATGGAGCCCAACAACAAGTCAACACAGTGGAAAGTAGGCCTGTAGCGATTATTAAATAACTGTCTGATCGTAGTTATTTGATCTAACCGCGGTTATTTGAGACAACCGTGATTATTGGGCATTCAAATTCCAATCACATTTTAATGCCCAAATAAGGGAATTTTAAGCGAATAACGTAAAGAAAAGTTAGTTTTTTTCATGCGCAAAACATTTATTGCTTCAGGGTTTTTTTCCCCCATGATCTGTCACTGAAAATGACAGCAAAATTCTGTGCCTGCAGATTAGGACATACTGATTTGCAAAATCATATTCGTTTATACGTTTTGATGCAGCATTTTGTGCATTCATAAAATGCAAGGATTTTTGTGTGTTTGCTGGTTTCAAGAAAATCTGCTTGCCAATTTACAGTATTAGTCTTACATATTCAACTGAGCAGGGGTGTGCAATTATTTTGGTACAGGGGCCACATCAGCCGTTAAGTAGAACATGGAACAGAGAAGATAAAAAGTTCTGCATAGTTTTATCTTTTAAGCCCAGACATGCACTCAATGAATGATGCACAATTTTCTGAAGTGTATACAGACTGATGGGACCATTCTGCGATTGCTTTTTTGAGTTCAAAAAACAAGTGTAAATGTAAAATTGACCAAAACTAAAGTTTACCAAAAAGAGAGACATATTTTAAGTATTTAGGAATATTGTCATAATCGCAATTATTTATTTGACAATTAATCGTCAGCCAAATTTCATAATCATGACAGCCCTAGCGGAAAGAATTAATCATTTCTGGGAGTACAGTAGGAAAAGCACATTTACACTGTAAACAATACTTTTGCATTTACACACACCAATGTAAAATATTGATGGTCCCTCACGTTCGCTTATATGCGCTTGTACATTGAGGGAATCCTGGAGTTTTAGGTAAGAGGGAAATCCCACTATTGGAAAGCAAATCCGCTCATATCACGATGGAAAGTTAAGAAAACAAACAGAGCAATAACTCTGGAATATCTAGAAATTAAAGCGAAGCAACAGAGAATAAAATAGTGAATAGTGATTATGAAAAATTGACTGCCTTTGCCTGATTAATATGTAATCATGTAATCCATAAAAAGTAACTGCAATCTGATTTAGAGTACTATAAAATGTAATTTAATCTAATTGTAAGTACTGGATTTTTTGCAATCTGATTGCGTAATCCAGGTTACATGTAATCTGTTACTACCCAGCACTGCCGATGTCCAGTAGTGCAGATAACTACTTTTAGTGGCCGATACCGTTTTTTGGCCGATACATGGTAGATGGCAAAGGTATTTGAAGACAACTCTATCGCCCCCAGAGTACTGGGGTTTGTTACTGCCAGACCAAAGCAAGAGTGCAGAACGGGACCAGAACTGGCAATATGTTAGCCAAGTGCTTGCATCTGTGTTTGCATACTCTGGCCTTATATTACGAACAGAGCTAATGGTAGACTAGAACAGGTAAACACAATCCATTCAACCTACCTGCCTGTCGTTTATCTACTCTAGGGATTATTACACTACAGCTAGTTCCATTCATAAACTTGGGTGTGCATTTCACGTGGTCGTCAGTATGTTCTTCTTTGTTTGTGTGTGACGCTAAGGGACAGTGAGCTTACCTCACTCCGGGACACCTGGCCTGCTCTGTCGTGTAGTTGTCAGGCCGAGTTTTCCTTGAAGCACCAGACCAGCTCCGTCTTTGGGGGTGGATGTTCAGATAGGGGGGGTTTGATTAAAAAAGTACACACAGTCCAAAACGAAAAGACAATGACTTGATGCTCTGTTAGTACTCCATTTGGCGTGTTCCATTGCAAAAACATGTCCGAACTTCCACACAGGGCCACTCTTTAAAAGCACATGCCCTTTTGGTGCCATCCTGACACTCTTTCGATGCCACAAAGTTGTCTCTGACACCACCTCTTTTACCTGTTTTCGGTCAGGTAAGCTCCACCCTGTCCCCCAGCATATGGGATGTGTCAGTGTAAGTGTGGTGTCTAAACTAAATTGTACCCTATACATAACAACTTAGAACACAGTGATATATGATTGAGGTTTCATGCTATGAAACGCACAGACTGCGAATCTTTAAACAGGAGTTTCTGTGTGACAAAGAATTGCAAAATGGGTAGCTTGGGTAGCTCAGTGGTAAAATATGCTGGCTACCACCCCTGGAGTTCAAAAAAAGTTTAAATCCCAGGGTGTGCTGAGTGACTCCAGCCAGGTCTCCTAAGCAACCAAATTAGCCCGGTTGCTAGGGAGGGTAGATTCACATGGGTAACCTCCTCATGGTCGCCATAATGTGTTTTGTTCTTGGTGGGGCGCGTGGTGAGTTGAGCGCCGTTGCCGCTGTTGATGGCGTGAAGCCTCCACATGCGCAATGCCTCCTTGGCAACGCTCTCAACAAGCTACGTGATAAGATGTGTGGGTTCCTGGTCTCAGACACGGAGGCAACTGGGATTCACTATGTGACAACGAGGACTTAAAAAGCACATTGGGAATTGGGAATTCCAAATTGGGAGAAAGAATAAATAAAATAAAATTGCAAAATGTCTAACATATAAAACACCTCAAGGTGTTCACTTTGTTCAAAAGGTGCTGGCTCCTGAGTAACATGGAGCAGGCACCAGCAGTCACCAGCAGTCTCCCAGAATGCCTTGCTTTGGGTGGGCCTCCACAGGGTCATCAGGGAAGAGCTGAGGATGCTCACAGATCTCCTGGAGACAAATGGAGACAGCACTGCTCAATAAAGACAATGCTCTACAATTACATTACACATTTTAAATTGAATTGAGAAATCAGTTAATTTTCAGTTTGTCGAAGATACATCTAAAGACTTCTTACTAGGGGTGTTCGATTTAGAGTACTCCAGCCGTCGCAGTCGATGGAATCGACTCCTCGATCCCATTTATTTCTAATCAGGAAAGTGTCAAAATTTAGGGCCGTCAGTGGTGGTCATTAGTGGGCAGTGCCTTCCCAAGTGACATATTTCCACCACCCAAAATTTGTTTGTCAGGCATAATCAGAAAAATTCATGGAATTCTAAAAATGTATTTTCACTCTTATATAGTTTGTGCAATTCACTGCTTACTGAGTCCGATAGCTGCTCTGTAACTGCTGGTCTGTTTCTCTGACCCATATCCAAACCCTAACTGGGATGGGAGAAGCTGACTCTAGAGGGCTTCCATGCCAGTGGAAAAACAAATCACACATATATTCTTGCTTGATTCACTTCAATAATTATGAATAGGCATAGTATTAAGATGTAATCAAATAAATAAATAATTAATTTGGACCGTTGTTTTAAAATGGAACTTACAGTATGATATGCAAAATTGCTTTTTTTATGGAATGTATGGTGAAAATTCAAAACGGCAGCTTTTTTTGACCTCAACGGATTAAATATCAGTGTATGAAGGTAAAATAGTGCCTAAATGATTTGCATGCACACAGTAAGATTTGTAAAAGTGTAAATTAATTTACAAGCATGATTTGTGAAAGCATAAATCAAATTGCAAGCGTAAAAATAAATTGCATGCGCACAGAACGTTTGGTAAAGGTGTAAATCAAGTTACAAGCGTAAAAAAAAATATTAGCAATACATTAATGCTTTGCATAGTGTATTTCATGTGTTGTGAATCTGTAATAGCGTATTAACACAAAGTAAATTTGGTAAGTATTCTTCTGACTTCTTTTTTGCACTTACATATTGGCACTGTTTTTTGCGCCTAAACATGGTGTAAAAAAGATATGCTAGCAAAGAAAGGATGTCAAGAACAGCAAAACAGATTGACGCCGTATAATCAACTTGGAGTGGACCCGACATGTGAAATAAAATATTGATGTACTTTTGTCACCTTCGCTGTCTGTTTGTTCATATTATCATATTAAAAAAAGTTAAAGTTTTAGCATGCTCAGTGGTCACAACGTTCATCAGTGTAGTTAAAGATAGCCAATCAAATCAAATAAGGCGGGACTCATAAAAGCTAAGTGCAAATCTAGTTATTCCAGCACCAGGCTTCATGCAGGCAGGCAGGCAGGCACACAGCAGCACATCCAGCAGTTCAGGGTAAGAGACATTATGCCACCTGCTGTATACTGTGCACCCAACATGGGTGATCTACTCTAACCAAGCTGTAAGAAAATCAGGTGTATGCAGGGTGTGCAGAATACTTTAAGAATGTATTCTGGGATGAATACTAAATACTCTTTCTAAAATGTATTCTATGATTTTAACCCACTATTGTGATTTCAAATTAGCCCAATTTGTTATGAATCCCTGGCAAGACTGTAAACACGCTGCAGCTGATCTGGGGAAGAGAGAGCGAGAGGACACATGTGCTGCACACATCTGCACTGTTTAGAAAAACTGTTAAGAAAAACAATTCTCTACTTTAAAAATGTCTCACTTGATTGACAAGATTTTTTTTTCTTACTGTCTTACTGACTTGTAATCATTATGAGAGAAATATTCTAACAAAATTGTACTAAAGTAATTGTATTCTGAATATAGGTGCTTGAAAATATAACGTGGACTGAATTTACTTAATTTTTGTATTCTGAATACGTTACGCCATTACATGTATTCTGTTACAACTCAACACTGGGTATATATTCAATGTAGCACTATCAAAACATTGCTCTGTTAACCTCTCATAACATAACTTAACATAACATAACATGGTAAATGCCATTAATGGAAATACAAGCATACTGTTGCACTCTCCTTGTATTATAAACCTTAGTTTTAATATGTTTTTTTTTTTTTTTTCGTTGCAGTATGTTTTCATAGTACAATGACCCCTTTTAAAAAAAATTAGATTTCTAATGATATGGCCTTTTTAATAACTTTTAATATCTCAACAAGATAACATGACATTTTGGGGAACATAAAAGAATGCCAGAAGGAATGTTGCAGGACAGAGGTATTGTAAGTACTGTTATTTTGTTTAATGGCGAGATTACATTATCATGCATATTTTCTAATATTTTTGTTTAGAACTCAATTTAAACTAAATAATTTTTTGTCACATCTGTCTAAAGAGTTAAACATGAGTAAAACAACAGCTTGGTTTTGTTGTGTTGTAATGCTAGAGCAGCGCATGTTAACATTTTTCAAACTAAGAAACATCAGTCAAATTAAAAAGAAAACAGCAAGAATAAATGAAAAACCCATTGCTGTCAAAATCATTTATTAATTACAAAAATAAATTCTAATCAATCTGATTTATTAAGGTGTTTGAGTTTGAGTCCAGTGTGTTCAACTCAAAATTACAGACAGATTAATTGCTGTCCACTTTATACTGAATTTCTTGTGTTCCTGCAAAAGACAAAAGAGAACTTACGTGAGCCATCTCAATTTTTAACTTTACAACTTATTCATATTTCTTCCCCCAGTATATTTAGTGTATGGGGGAAAACCGACATTTCTTTGCTTAAAACAAAACAATACAATTTTTCCTAGAAAACATTTTAAAATTTGCAATTTAGTAGTAGTATTCACATTTTGTCTTGGTACTTTTATCTAAATGCAATTATAATTGAACATATACACTGTTTCTAAAGTATGTGTGATGCTTAACTTACTGGATATGTGAAATGGCTTTCTGAACCCATGGGTCATTAGGGTTAGCACAGATCTGTCTGTTCTTCACTGTAGTAAAACTGCAGGAGAGAGAGAGAGAATATTCTAGATCAAATATAACAGATATACAGTATATATATATATATATATATATATATATATATATATATATATATATATATATATATATATATATATACTAAACATAAACACTTTAAACTAAATATAATAAACACTTTACAATAAGGTTGTATTTGTTAACATTAGTTAATGCATTAGGTATCATGAACAAACAATTAACAAGATATTTTTACTACATTTATTAATCTTTGTTAATATTAGTTAATAAAAATACAATTGTTCATTGTTAGTTCATGTTAGTTCATAGTGCATTAACTAATGTTAACAAATACAACTTTTGATTTTACAAATGTATTAGTAAATGAAATTGAAATGAACATTAACTAAGATTGATAAATTATGTGAAAGTTTTGTTCATTGATAGTTCATGTTAACTAATGTTAACAAACGGGACCTTATTATAAAGTGTAACACACACACACACACACACACACACACACATATATATATATATATACATATACATACTGTATATATATACTGTATATATAGTAGTGTGTGTGTCTGCGTGTTTGTAAGCAATATGCTTATGTATTTTCAGACTAATTTCATTTGGTTTAAGACATGAATTATATACTTACATGACAGCGTCTATGTTGCATATCATGGTGGTATCCTGCAGAGTAAAGTCTTTCAGTCGGAGAAAAGGTAGTGGATGTGATGAATATTTGGTACAGCACCTCAACGGACCTTAGCACATAACAGACAGAATATAATTTAATTTGGCTCCATGACGCTTAACCTAACCCAAAGCTTTATTTAAACAGTCGTTCATCTACATGTCTGCTCTGTGCAATCATTGCTCTGATGACTTTGAATCTCTATCTGTAATTTACATGTGAAACCAATTCATCAACATGAGAACCAATGTCGTTTTGGCATCCATTTAGTCAAACCTGGGGCAACACGTCAACGCAACATTTTTTAATCTGAACCCACAATGAGACTTCAGAGCTTTGGATGGAGGAGAAGATTATCAGTGATTAACTTAAATTTCAGTCTCTTCCTTACACAAAGCAACTGTATGGTTTCAGAAGACTTGTTAATGGTACACAAGTCGTATGGACTACATTTATGATGCTGTTTTTTTCTTTCTATTTTTGTGTTCCATGGAAAAAACCTGCATATGAGTTTGGAAAAACATGAGGTTGTAAATAATAACAGAATTTTATTTTATCCACCCCCTTATGCAAATCATAAACCATATGCATGAAGTCAGTGATGCTCAGATAAGTTTGTTAAACCAGATAAGTTTGAGATAAATTAAATTAAGTTAAATCATCAAACATGCCTTATTTTGATAGCGAAAGCACTGATTACGAGGAGTGACAGTTGTCTCTCTACTTATATCGTAAATGTGTTTCAATCTGTCCCAATTCTAAAGGTATGAAATTACGCTATCAGATGTGGTTAAATTTCAGAACAGTCTTGTGAACTCACAGCATTGAGATGAGACTTGAAACTGAACAGATATTCTGATAAAATTTGTACGAAAAGATTTACTTACTGCTTTGACTTAAGGTGACCCAGACGCACAGCAACAACAGCAGTGTGGATGACGTCAGGACGAGTCTGCTCATCATGGGAGGGAAACAAGTCACGAGTCAAAATGAAAAATGAGACTGATAAAATTTACGACAACTAAAATGATCACAGTCTTGCAGGGAGCAACAGCAGCGCTGTTAATAATGATGATGATTGAGATGGAGACCTCTATGTCCACATTATTTGGCATCCCCAAAAGCTACATTATATACATGTGCATGTGGGGATTTTGGGGGCAACACATCAAACGTCATTGTAGGTGGAAGGCAGGGGGAAAATCAGGGTGTAATGGTGTAAATGTTTATAGGTCATGTGTGCTGTAAAGAGGGATATTCCATCCCTGGAAATATAATATGAATGGCACTTTGAAAATCTATGGCCAACATTATGATTTGACAATTACAACAACTGCATTTTTAAGAATGTTTTATTTGTTTTATAATCACTATAATGATTGGTTTAGATACTAAACAATATTAATGTTGGTACTGCTGATGTTTGAATGAAAAGATATTATATGTAATAAACTAAATGCAAAAATATAATCATCACCCTCATTCTGACTGTATGTACAGAGCAACAAATATATGAAATGAAAAACAGAAGGCAAATGCCTCATTTTAAAAACTGAAAAATCTAAACTTATAGAATGCATTATCTTTAGTTTGAAAGAATAGATTCATATAAATACATTTTGAAAAATGTTCTGACTTCAAAGTACTTATCAAGTTCTCAACCTGTAACTTAATTTGCATACATAGCAACTACATGTCACAACTATATTATTAGTGATAAGTTCACTTGGACCGAAGATACAAAACAAGTACATACTGTAGATGTGTCTTTAACTAGAAAGAAAGAAAGAAATGATAGGATTCAGAGTTAGGGTTATTTACATTTCTACTCTTTTTTTAAAGTGCATTTTTGTTCCTTTGTGTTGTGCAACTGCTAAATATTACAATCTCAGAAACAATGGTACTGTTTAAGGTACAGCAGCCGTCATCGGGTTGGTACCATTAAGGGAACCTGTTCTGTACCTCTAGTTATAATGTATAATTATTTTTGGGTGCATAATTGTACCCTAAGGCAGGGGTTTACAAACTGGGGTCCAGGGACCACCAGGGGACAAAAGGGGATGCTAGGGGGTCCATAAAATAAATAAAAAAATGAGAGAAAACAAAGTCAAAAAAATAATGTCAACATTACTTAAAATTATTATTGTTTTATTTAGGATGAGATTATTTTATTCCATGAGATTATTCACGATTATTTTATTCTATTGATATCCATAGCTTAAACCATAATAAATAAAAACAAATCTGCATATAATTTCATATATTATGTAAAAAACATTTCTTATTTGTATAAAATTAAGGTTGTACTTCCATATTCTCTTTAAAACTGCTATAAAACAATGAAAATGTACTCTTCGGGTTTAAACATCTTACATTTCTACAATGGTAAAAAGATACTCTTTCAAATTAATAAAAATAATATATATTTTCCATATAAAATTTGAATAATTAATTTAGTTTTAGTACAATGACACTATAAAAGCCAGTTCTTTTATTTTTGCTAACAACATGTCTTTATAATATCATGTTTACTATTTTTGCTAACAACATGTCTTTATAATATCATGTTTACTATTTTGTTCACACTGGTGGTCCATCGCAAGGGGATCATCATATTTGGGGTTCTTTGGCATCAAAAGTTTGAAAACAGCCTAAGGACCTATTATGTACCTTTAAAGGTAAATTATGTTACCTTTATGTGTACCCTAAATAACGGTACCACCCCAGTGAAGGCCATTATACCTTAAACACTACCATTTTTTCTGAGAGGGTATATCTATACATCCACTATCAAGACAGAATAATATAGATAAAAAAATAAAATAAAATATATTACAGTAATAAGAAAAAGTCTAACATCTGGACAAACAGTTAATGTTCTAAGGCATCTGCCTTTCCTGGAAATCAATTTTGGACATTTCTGATCACTCATCACACCATCTTATCACAGCCTAAATCAGATCACAACAACTGATGAGAGAAAATAATATTACAGTAAGACCAATTCTACAAACACTCCCCTGTTTTATCATCACAAGCCTCCTTTATAGAAATTAAACTTAAAATATATCAAAATGTCAAGTAGGTTAATGCCTCTTTGAAGCCTGGAGGTGTAAATGAATTCATCCAGAGGATGTTTTAGTAAAAGCACCGCTGTGAGCAACGCTTTTAAGTGGTATTTGAATTGGTGTCATCCAGTAGCAGTAAAGCAAAGTTCGTGGGTTTCATGGGAAACGATTAAGTGAGAGAGCACTGTAAGGTTTTGATCTCGCTCTTATGACCTATTTCAATTTTTGATTTTTGAACATGGGTTACATAAAACATTATGACCTAGAACATATATACAAACCAAATTCAGTAACACCCACACTCTAATGTGCAAAAATGAGGATGCTAGGTAATTTTGTGCATGTGGTTTTATCAACTAAAAGCTATTATGACACAATATATTCATAATTCGACAATACACACAGCAAACAAAAGGTTGCTGTGTGTAAAAGTACCAGTTGCTAGAAGGTTCCTGCTTTCAAAAATTCCCTGTTCAGAGGCATTGTCACGCCCTTGAAAAAAGTATTTAAACCATGACCACGCCAGCTATACATTTATGTCTGAATTGGCAATTACACCATATATGGCAGTAAATGGAATTTCCCTAAATGTGAATGAAATTCCTTGAGAACAAAATCAGAGGACGGCCAATGAATGCTTTTCTGTTGAATATATGCAAACAGTTAAAACTATTCTCTTTGAAATCACATCACATATGGAGTCTTTTTTTTTTTTTTTTTTTTTTTTTATTGCCCAGAGTTCTTTCTTTACATTTTTATATTGTATAATATTTTATTTTATTATAGTAAAGGAGACTATATACTGTATATGCAGGGTTGGGAGGGTTACTTCTGAAATGTATTCCACTACAGATTACAGATTACATGCTGTAAAATGTAATTTGTAACGTATTCTGTTAGATTACTCAAGGTCAGTAATGTATTCTAAATACTTTGCATTACTTCTTCAGCACTGGTAGATTTTTTCATTTGTTTTGACTATTAAAACTCTGCCAGTACAGTAAGACAAAATACACATGTTAAAAATACATTCTCTGAAAAACCTAAATATCTTATGCAGTGTTGTTTCTAAAACAAGATAAATCTAACTGATCTTGTTTTAAGGATTTTTTGATATTTTTACAGAAAAACAATACAAAAATTACTATCAAGAATATGAATTTTGCCCTAATATCAAAGGTCTTACTAAAAAAAAAAAAGAAATTATGATCCAACGTGAATTTTCTTGATAAAAAAAATATGATCGTGCCTAGTAACATGTGCATGTAAAATGGCTAGAAATAACATTTTAGCTTAGCGTAAAGCTGACAATTTACACAAGCTTTATTTCTATTTCTTCTGCTCCAAACTTACTTCAAACTTACTTCTCTGTCTGCTGGTATGAATGTAACACATCATAAGAAAGTGTTTCACCGCTGTTCAAATGCACTTTGGATCGCATCATTTATATGTATAAATGTTTTCCATCTGAAAGGACTAGATATTAAATGAAACAAATGACAATAAAATGCAAAGTAATCTCTTCAGTAATCAAAATATTTTTGAATGTAACTGTATTCTAATTACCAATGATTTAAATTGTAACTGTAGTGGAATACAGTTACTTATATTTTGTATTTTAAATACATAATCCCGTTCCATGTATTGCATTATCCCCAATCCTGTATATATGTAACGATAATGAGCAGGCAGGACAGGCTGAACACAGGAACGGTGGACGATGATGAAGTGAGAACCCAAGTGCAGTTTATTTACAAAAACGTGAATCCAAATGTGAAATCTAAACAGAATATACAGTAAACCAGAGACTTATTAGGCTTCTTATAGAAGTATTAAACTATTGTTTAATGTGACACATTTTAGGTCTAATAAAACAGAGTTCTTTATTAATCTATTTTAATATTATATAACATAAAAATCTTAAATATAATTAGTTTTATTGTTTGATTATGGTTTATGTTTTTATTTGTATTTATTTATTTGCACATTTCAGAATGGTCCTATTTTCTTTTTTATTTTATTCCAGTGACATATATTTTACATGAACCCCAGCGTTCCTGGAGTTTCCAACATTGTTGCTATTCATCTGACTGTAGGAAACAATTCAAATATGCCTGTGGTTTAAACTTTCTTTCAGGGAGGTAAAATCTAACAGAGAGTTAGACATTTTCTTTTCTGGTTTTTCACAGGCCATTTTTTCCTTTCACCTCCTTCCTCATTGTATTTTTTCACAGACAGGGCAGATAAGATCTCATTGTGGCTTAAGTTTTCCAGATCATATATTTGTACACATGTGCTTGTGTTTACGTGTACATGGAAAACCCAAATGCCATGTCATGGGTTGTTTCCAGGGCCAGGCGCTGATATAAGGCTGTCGTTAAACACACCTGCCCCATTTCTCATCTGACTCTTGCTCTGAAGATTGCACACTCACACACTCACACACACACAAACAGAAAGAGACAATGGCTCGGATCTCAGCTACCACGATCGTGCTGATTATTGTGGCTCTCGGTGTACTCTGTACAGATGCCTCAGCTATGTGTAAGTAAATCTCACTTATTGTCTGTACCTACGGTACCAGTATAACCAGTTTAACAACTAACTTTAAAATAATTTCTTTCTTTCTTTCTTTCTTCCTTCCTTCAGGGTTTCCACAGTATTAAAATTGCATTTTCTAGTTATTTTTAGTTATTAAATATTTAATTGGCTAGATTGCTCTTGTAAATAACAAAACTTGCTTGTAAACCATAATGATGTCTGATTTGGAGCAAATCGTTGCTTTTAAGTTTGTTCTTTTTAAAGTTTTTCAAGCTGGTTAAAACGTTCACAAAACAGTCTTGAGGATTTATTAGCAAATCGGTCTAAATGTAAATTATATTTATAATTTGCATCCTCACAAACAACTGGAAAGATCAGGGAAAAGTCAGATTCATTGGTCAAAAGTGTGGGAACCCCTTTTCTTTCTTTCTTTCTATCTATATATCTATCTGTCTGTCTGTCTGTCTGTCTGTCTATCTATCTATCTATCTATCTATCTATCTATCTATCTATCTGTCTGTCTGTCTGTCTGTCTGTCTGTCTGTCTATCTATCTATCTATCTATCTATCTATCTATCTATCTATCTATCTGTCTATCTGTCTGTCTGTCTGTCTGTCTGTCTGTCTGTCTATCTATCTATCTATCTATCTGTCTGTCTGTCTGTCTGTCTGTCTATCTATCTATCTATCTTTCTAAATTCAATCCGAAAAAGCCTGCCATTTGACATATTAATGGTGTAATGAATGTACACAAACTTTAGGTTTACAAACTTGCAACGGGTGTTAACATGCTCATATTGTTGTGTTTACAGCATGTTGCAGAAAGTACACCAAAGTAGTAATACCTATAGCAATCATCAGAGGGTATTCCATCCAGACCATAAGAGGAAGATGCAACATTGACGCTGTAATGTAAGTATAAAAAGCCTCCTACATACACTGTAACGACACACACAAACACACACAAATGTGCCATGTATTGGATTCATTATTTAAGACACTAACAAAGAGATGCTTCTTTCCCCAACAGATTCCATACAAACAGAGGCAAGAATATTTGCACGGACCCTTCTAAAACCTGGGTGATGGACAACATCAGTAAACTAAGGTAAGCTTGGAGATAAGTGTATGCTGTGGATAAATAAATAAACAAAATTCACATTGCACACATATGTATATATAGACACATACAGGCTACATGTGCCATTTCTTGTCCTTAACAACATTGCAGTTAATGCTTTGAAATGAAAGCTAATGATTCTGTTTTTTGTTCTTCAGGGAGAAAGTGCAAGCAATCAAGAAAAAGCATTCAAAATGATCATTCCAAAACTTCTGGGACCAAACAGATGTTCTTAAGAATAATTCATCACAAAGAACCTACTTCTTTATGCACTTTGCATATCTACTCTGCATATTTTTGTATGCATGTTACTTTATATTTTTTTGTATTTGCTTTAATTATTTCAAGGCATTAAAATAATAAATCATTTTCTAAGTAAAGTGGGAACTTGCCTTCTGTGTTTATTTTTAAATGTCTTTTCAGCTGTAATAAACTCTAATTAGATTCATATACAGTAAGAGTTTCAAAATAACAGTAAAATACAACTGCACACGAGAACTTGCAAACTGCACATGAAGTAACATAACATTACTGTAGCACTACAGTGCACATGCAAAGTATATAGACTGAAATGGCAAATGCCTTCATTTGCATTTATGCCGTGATTGGTTAAAAGGACATGATGCAATTTGAATGCTGTTTTGTGTTTGGTCATACACAGAGATAGGGTTGATGGAATGCTAGACATTCTTAAGTTTAAAAATTCCCCATACATAATGACTTCCTGGGAAATAACATTGTTGATGCAATCTAGAAAGCAATGGAATGCGGAACAACTTTTGTGTGGATTAAAATAAACAAACCTTGATAATCTGTCAGTCTGTCAAATGCATAGAAACAAGCTCAACGTACAACACACACACATTCTCCTCTTGTGCGTTGAACTCTACACACACAGACTGAAATCAAAATTACTCAAACACCACCAGGTGTCGCACCCCCCTATAAAACACATGAACCAGTTTAAGGGTTAGTTCACCCAACAAAGATATCAAAATAATTACCCTCATGATGCTCCATTTCCAAACCCGTAGAACTTTCTTTCTTCCGTAGAACACAACGCTTGAGTGCCACTCTTTTCCATTTAACGAAAGTGTCGTATCTTGAGATGTTAGTGTAACACACTGAACTCATTCTTGATACTGAAATAGTTCAAGTAAAGCATGTAATTCATTATACAATGGTAGTTGAGTGATTCTTACACAAGATACTACAGAAAGTGAATATATGGGACTGTCAAACTTCATAATGACAAACAAAGCTCCAAAACGATTCAATAGTCTATGCCAAGTATTTTTAAAGGTGCACTCAGTAACTTTTGTCTTTGTGTCATCTTAGACTGACACTGACACCTAGCGGCTTGGATGCAGCATCATTTAAAATCAATAGTTTTCAGTTTCAGATGCCATTGTAGAAATGTAGTATTCACAATCAGCCATGATTACTTTAATCAGTGAGTAAAAGTGCCAAATAACAGGATGGTTACTGAGATTAAGCGAGTAGTATTCGGCTGGTCATGTGATAGTAACATGGCAGCCCCCATGTGCGGATCCTCTCCATGTAGAATAAAACCACTTTTATAAGGTTACTGATATGACTGGAGTCTTCATTTTAATGTGAGTGGTCTTGATTTTCTACATATATTGCAAAAATTAATGTCTTTATGAGTTAAACTTTTTAAATGAGAAAAAAAATTACTGAGTGCACCTTTAAGTCATGTGTGATTAAAATAATAATAATAATAATAATAAAAAATTCATCCCCTCTAGCGGTCGGTTAAACATTTGCGATCAGATAATTCATTCTGCTTTAAAAAAGACGCAAAAGCACTATAAATGTGGTCCATTTGACTTGTGCGCTATATTTCAAGTCATAGGGCAACTCATACGATGGCTTTGTATGAGAAACTGATGGAAATTTAAATTAATTTTCACTGATAATCTCTCCAGTGAGCTGTTAACCTCTGCAACTGATCATTCAGTCAGTTAAGAACCAGATCAATCCGATTCGTGAAGAAATAGTGAACTGGATCTGTCCATTCATTAAAAAGATCAGACTTAAAAGAAAGATTCGATAAGGAATCGGACATCGCAAATTTGACATGTTCTCTCATATTTTAAGATTCTCTTTAACATGTTTAGCAACTTAGATTTTGGTCTGTTTGTCACACAAAGCTATGGTATTGCTTCAGACTTGGAATATAGCACATGAGTTATTTGGACCACTTTTATGATTGCCTTTATTTATATATATATATATATATATATATATATATATATATTAATGTCATATTGGAGCTTGGTAGCCAAAATTAATATTATTTATAATATAAAAAGAGTGGTCAGCTTTAATCATCAGTGTTTATGTGGCTTCTCATTGGAAATCAAAATAGACATCAACATTATAGTCTTTTATATGAATATTAAAAGGATATTTGTTTTTAATTCTCTCATCATTTACTCACCCTCATGCCATCCCAGATGTGTATGACTTTCTTTCTTCTGCTGAACACAAATTAAGATTTTTAGAAGAATGATATTTACATTTACGATTACACTTCCTTGTGCTTGACTCATGCTCAAAGCGATAGATGGCGCTGTAGGAAGTGTTATCGAGCTTGAAATCATGATCACAAAGGAGATTGTTGTCAAAATGTACAGTGAAAAGGAGTTACATTTTGGTCTGTTTTCACCCAAAACCAACTGGATCGCTTCAGAAGACATTACTTAAACCACTGGAGTCTGATGGATTACTTTTTGCTGATTTTACACTGTATGCTTTTTGGAGCTTTGAAGGCATGGCCACCATTCACTTGCATTGTATGGACCTACAGAGCTCATATATTCTTCTAAAAATATGTTTGTGTTCTACAGAAGAAAGACCTTCATGCCACCTTAGATGTGTATGTCTGAGTAAATGATGAGAGAATTTTCATTTTTGGGTGAACTAACCCTTTAAGGGAAAGTGGGTCCCTGATCGGCAAAATTAGCCTACTGTGGCAGCATAAAAACTGTAAATAAAAACCTCCGTTGAGAGAGAATGAGGAACAAAGATATGCCTCCTTGCAAACCACATTGGTGACCAAAAGGATAGAAAATCACATTGTGTTTTCCTCATACAGGCATACAGATAAAAGATTAAGCATCGTTCCCATTTCTTTTATGATTATCTCTGTATGGTGTTGCTTTCAGAACACTGAAGTGAATATACACACATTTACCTAGCTTTTATTCTTAAAAAAAAAAAAAAAAAAAATCTAATTACTATGAAATAACCCTAACCTTAATACAATGTTTGACATGTGCCGAACTGAATTAAGACATTATTTAGTCTTTATATGGACATTTTTTTTTTCATTTAGGATGTCTCCAAAAGGATTTTCATTGGCTATGTCTCTGAACCCTAAAGTCTAGCTTGGTTAGACACACACACACACACACACACACACACGTTAGTGCAGCTATCACTATGAGGACTCTCCATAGACATAATGATTTTTATACTGTACAAACTATAGACTCTATCCACTAACCCTACCCCTAAACCTAACCCTCACAAAAAACTTTCTGCATTTTTACATTTTCAATAAAACATAGTTTAGTATGTTTTTTAAGCAATTTGAATTATGGGGACACTAGAAATATCCTCATAAACAACATTTATAGCATAATACCCTTGTAATTACCAGTTTGTAACCTAAATAAAAGTCCTTGTAAACCACCTAAACCCACCCACACACACACACACACACACACACACACACTTCCTGCAGCTGAGTGATTTAATTAACAGCGACGCTCTCCAGTCAAGTTATGATTGCCGATGACATCATCGCCTCGGTCCACTGCACGACTGCAAACACAGAGGACTTCCTGCTGAATAATGGAGAAACACACACATTCCTGAACACCCACTCACACAAACAGGACCTTGGCAACAAAACAGCTCCACTGCTCAGCTCTAATCTTTCCCTTTATGCAATCATAGTGAACGGCAAACTTCCCCAACACATGAACTCATGGACCTACACATAAGCTACTGTATTAAATGTCTATTTTTTTGTTTTTATTTTTTACAGATATGCTTGTCAAAAACCCTTTCAAACAAATAGCTAATCATTTAACACAAAGTCTAAGATTCCTATCACACATCACTGTTTATAGACCCAATGAAATCGAAATGGGAATTTGGTGGCTTTTAGTTCATGTCTGTTAGCTTTGAGGCTATGTAATGCTAATGTACTACAAAGCTGACAAAAACTAACATTTTACGATTAAAATGCATTTACAATGTTGTTCTGCATTACCTTTGATTGTTTTATTTATAGCTCCAGGCTGGGTGGCTTGATTCCATTGCTTTGGATCTGACGGTCCCTGTGGCCTCGAGCTCTCACAGAACCATGTAAGAAACCGACATAACACAGTCCTTTAGTCCTTTTAGTACCATAAAGTCCTAATTGCTGAGTTTACATAACAACTGTTATTTTATTTCAGCAAGGTACACTATTTTCTTCATAGTATTGTGAAACACTTTGAGTTATAAACTAGTACAATAATGAAACTGTTTCAGAGCAATAATTCTCAGGGAATATCTTGAGTTAACTTAGCCTGGTTTAACTTTCCTCAAGAGCTGAAAGGTCCCACTGTGCTTTACTAGATCTATACAAGTAGGGGGGTTTTGATGGATCAACATCTTTTGTTGGTCTTCATTTTTTTATTTTTTTTATGAACTAATCACTGCCCCCATATTTTGGGGGGTAGAGTTAGGATTAAGGTCTGGAACTACATTCTTTTCAACCAATCATTGTCCTTTAATTTTACCCTTACAAATAAAGTACTTTGATGTTACAATGGTACTGAATAATAACCATATTCATGTATGGAATTTACATGGTTCTCATGGTATATGTTCAAAATTCATAGTAATACCATCGTACTTCTTTGTTAGTGTAGGAGCATATTTAGAGTTAGGGTTTGATTCTAGAGCAAGAGCGTCCTGATTTTGTCCAGAAATGTTCTGCTTGGGTTAATCACATTGTGAAGTGTTGGGTAAGTTTATCAAAAAAGTAATCCAGACAAATTACTTATTACTACTCTAAAATGGTAATCAGGTTATTTCACTGATTACCTCAGTAAAAAGTAATCACATTTCTATTGCTTTACTTTTGTTAATTTTTTTTCTGCTCAACAACTATAAAATAATGTCTATATTTCCATTGTAAAACGCCATTCAGCTATCACAGAAACACCAGGTGTCCATATGAACATTTCATATTTTAAAGGGATCTTATCATGAAGAATCAAATTTTCCGTGATATTTTGACCTTTAGGAGGTCATTCTACTATAAAAACATTCTGTACATTTCAGAACTCAAAACTTAATCCCCGATGCAATAAATGCATTTAATGAAACCAAGCTGCAAAAATGCCTCATTCTCTACTTCTGAAACTTTCCTACATCACTAGAGGGCCCATTAATTCATGCCTCTACAGCAAAAACATCAGCTCCTACTTTACATCATCGCACCCTTGGTCCCGTCCACTGGCACACACACAGAGAGAGCAGAACAGGCCTAGTGTAGTTTAACTATTCCTGAACACCTAAGGGGACCCATCTGGACTATTTTGAATAATTATTGCATATAAACATGCACTACACAGGTGTCTTTGACCATTGTCATGTATTTTGCACCACTTTTAAAAGATGCTGTGACAAGCTACACTGAAAAGGAGAAGCCTTCATCATCATATGTTGCCTCTTGTTTTTTGAGCACAAACGTGTCCTGAACACCTTCTTGCTCCCATCTGCGCTATTTATTTTTATTTATTTATTTTCCCACTACTAAGTAGGTCCTCGTGGTGGCATGGTTACTCACCTCAATCTGGGTGGTGGAGGACAAGTCTCAGTTGCCTCCGCTTCTGAGACAGTCAATCCACGCATCTTATCACGTGGCTCGTTGTGCATGACACTGCAAAGACTACGCATGTGGAGGCTCATGCTACTCTCCGCAATCCATGCACAACTTACCACGTGCCCCACTGAGAGCGAGAACCACTAATCGCGACCACGAGGAGGTTACCCCATGTGACTCTACCCTTCCTAGCAACCAGGCCAATTTGGTTGCTTGGGAGACCTGTCTGGAGTCACTCAGCACACCCTGGATTCAAACTCGTGACTCCAGGGGTGGTAGTCAGCATTAATACTCGCTGAGCTACCCAGGCCCCCATTTGCACTATTTTTAATTGTTGGTGTTTGTAAACATGCACTAGATGGACATCTCTGACCGATTTGATGCATTTGTGTGCCTTAGTGCAGGATGATACTGTACAGTAGGTGTGTGCGCATCTTGTTTCAACATGCTTTGGACTATGTATGTGCGTTCTGAAAGGCTCATTTGTGTGGATTCAAGCTTTGCAAATGAACTGTTACTGAATGATGGGGACAGTTAAAAACACTTGGACCCAATCGCAAAACCTTAAGTAAACATTCATGAATATTTCAAATATCATGACTGTTTGATAGTTTATGGTGTTGAATGTTAAAAGTTGTGCTTGAGATTAAGTTTAATATATTCAGATGCAATGTGTTCGATGTGCAAACCCTGGAATTTAGTTTTATGTTGTGGAAATTGATCATTCCCTTCCAATTAAGTTTCAAATATGGCTGTATTTGAGGGGCTGCACGATGTTAGTCAATCATAACAGTGGCCGTTTACGTTGATGTTGAAAGAAGACACTGAGGCCAAAACCTTACGTTTCAGTCAGAGGCCAGAGACAGGGTAGAAAATGATCATATATTACTAAATTATGACTGTTTTGGTGCAAAAAACAAAACAAAAAAACTTTACTATCATTATCTGTGGACCTCAGGGAACATAATAAAATTATAAATAAAGAGCATTTCATGACCCCTTTAACTATATTATACATAATATTATTTTAGAAATGTGTAACCCACATAATGTTTTTAAACTATACCTTAACTGAACATAAGGAACTCTAACCTAATTACAAGAATTACAACAAACTGAATGCATTGCACTACTTTACAACTAGACTACAGTAACTAATTACTTTACAATCAGATTACACCCAACACTGGTAAGTTGTGTTTTTAAAGCACCAAGTTTTAAAAGAGAATCTTCTCAATAGCAAGACAAGACAACAAATGCTCAAAATGAGGACACAGTCACAGTGCAGCACTGAAATTTTAATATTCAGAGATTTTATTCGGATAACGCTCCACTGAGAACATAGAAGAATGAAAGGCAGTCAAAGGCAGAGAGACAGAAAGAGAGACAGGAATAGTTCAGCATAGTAGACAATAACAGTGTTGTTGTGTTTCAGTATCTGGAGATTTTAAGACTGAGGATTTTCCCTTTGATGTCAGTGTTGGGAGTATAGACTGGATAGAGTGTACACAACATATGCACGCAACATTCTACACACACTCACACAAAATGTTAAACATGCATTCACACCACACAACATACTGTATACAGGCTGTATAAGTGGCGATTGTGATTTATCATAATCTTCTTTTGCAATAGACAAGTGTAACTCTCTTAAAATACATAATCTAAATGATGAAAATAGAAAGGATTAGGAATGATTGCATTCTTGTATTAATGTAAAAAAATAAAATAATAATAATAATAATTTACTTTCCATTCATATGAACGTCAACTTAAAATTTGTTCCATGGACAAGAAGCATCAGCTACCCATATACACCAAACAGAGACACACAGCTGAGAGAGAGGACACAGTATTCAGAAGCAAGCGCCATTTTAGGCTCATTTCAGGCTGCAATGAACACTATATAATTTGGGAGACAAAACAGCCAGATGAGAAGAACATCTAGATGATTACACATATACCCTGCATTTCCTTCTATCCACTCAACACACACACACACACACACACACACACACACACACACATGCACACAACCACCAATTAGAAGCAGGAGGAAGCAGTCAACACTTCTATTTGTGTCTTCCTTGAAGAACTCCAGATCCATGAGGATGAGAGCGAGGGAAGAAAGGATAAGAAAAGAAAGAGAAGCTATCTCCGCTGTACTGGCATAGAGTGTGATGCATCCTGGCATGAGAAGCAGGAATCTGGGCCATAGTTACATTCATTGTTCAGAGAGCTGTTACAAACCAAAACCCACCGACAGCAATGAATGTTGATTATGACCTTTGAAGACAACAAGAGAGACATGGAGGTGGGTGTGTCCACGTAAGCTCCGTCAGGCTGAAATGGCCGTGGTCTTAGGGCACAATCAACGGTCGATGGTTTTTTAACATCAAAAACTCACCGACAGCGTTGAATGTTCAACAAGACCAGCAAGAGAGTGATAAAGACAGAACACGACCAAAATATTTAACTGAGATCTTGTCACGTGGGCCTACATATCTTCCAGGACCTTAAAGAAGACTAGCGGTGTAATCTTCATGCTGTGCCAAGCATCTGCTGAAAGAAGAAATCAAGATTTTAGTGACCAATTCAAAATATAAATAATAATAATAATAAAAATCAGCAGAGTAGATTGAGGTGACAGGCACATAAAAAAAAAAGAGACAAGAACAATTCCATAATCATCCTTATATTAAAAAGGGGAAAAAATAACATTACTGAATGTATTATTGAAGGACAAAATGTTTGTGGATGTTAACTACTGTGTAATATTTTCCTTATATTTTGTTCTCCATTTTACATATGATGTAAAAAAAAAATAGCTTAATTCTTGTTTTGCTGTTATTATGGCAACAATTTTTTTTTTTTTTTACTTTTAATGAGATTTGCTTGAGAAATTATTCTCTACGCTTTAAAAAGTCTTCCTATACAAAAATCTACAGGAAAAACACTCTGTAAGTCAAATAAAATAACCAAACCATATAAACCACCGTAATACCACAATAACTATACCCCAAACATAAAACAAATAAAAAGTGATGTAATGAAACAAAACATGTCTTTGCACAGGGTATTTCTGTGCCAAGTTTGAGATCATTTCAGTGATTTCATTTGCCAGTGCACGTTTTGATTTCACAGATACACACACTCCCTCCTCAGACAAAAGGTCACGATTTGATGTTTACTAGGTCACATTACCATTTCAAATTCAAAAGCAAACTCTACACCCAAATCTCCCAACCATTTCAAACACAATGAATGATGAATTCACACACCATGCCATCCCCTCATAGGACCATGGGTGGGTGAAAGGGTTTCCTATGGCAACAGCAGTTGGGAGGGATGCGTCAATCCAGGGGGATTGAGTGTGTGTGTGTGTGTGTGTGTGTGTGTGTGCGTGCGGGGGTCCCCTGTGAATGCAGACACTCAGCCAAGGATGTAACCACATATTCAGGATTAGGGGGACCAAATGTAATAATTTAATAATCAAACATGGAGAAAACCCATATCAGTAGACCACTATTATGAATATTGTGGGGGAACACCTGTACACCTACTTATTCATGCGATAATCTAATCAGTCAATCGTGTGGCAACAGTGCAATACATAAAATCATTCAGATATGGGTCAGGAGCTTCAGTTAATGTTAATATCAACCATCAGGATGAGGAAAAAATTTGATTATAGCGATTTTGACCATGGCATGATTGTTGGTGCCAGACGGGCTGGTTTGAGTATTTCTGTAACTGCCGATCTCCTGGGATTTTCACGCACAACATCTCTAGAGTTTACTCAGAATGGTACCAAAAACAGTTCTGCGGACGGAAATGCCTTGTTGATGAGAAAGGTCAACAGAGAATGGCCAGACTGGTTCAAGCTGACAGAAAGGCTATGGTAACACAGATAACCGCTTTGTACAAGGGCTGGGCGATATTGCACAAAAATAAAATATTGATTTTTTTCAAACTTAAGGACGATTTACGATTTTTGATTTTCCAATATTTAAAGGAAATGCCGTTTTGTGGCCCGTTCTGCATAACACAGCGGCCCATTTCAGCTTATCTCGGCCCATCAGGAAAGTCCTGGTTCTCCCAATGGCCAGTCTGCCCCTGGCAGCCATGCATATTTCCACACATGTTCAGCTTATCAGATTGAGGGCGGCATCAAGCCAAGTGCTGTGAAAATTTTTTTTTCTCTTATATATTCAGCCATTGGTGGATTGACAGAGTATCCAACTACAGCGTCTGCTAATATTTAATGCAAAACCTCGATTCCACTATTTAAAAATAATAAAATCGTGTCAAAAATGTAAATTCGAATTAATCGAAAAAATCACCCAGCTCTACTCTGTACAATTGTAGTGAGCAGAATAGCATGTCAGAATGCACAACACGTCGAACCTTGTGGTGGATAGGCGACAACAGCAAAAGAGCATGCCGGGTACTTTATTAGGACCATAGTGTTCCTAATAAAGTGCTTAGTAAGTGTTAAAATGAAAATTAAATTACAATTCTCTCATCATTTACGCACCCTCATGCCGTCCCAAACTTGCATGACTTTCTTTTGTCTATGGAATGTAAACAAAGATTTTTTTAGAAACATATATGAGGGTTTTTGTTTTTTTTGTTCTTACAATGCAAGTCAATGGGGTCCAAAATGCTCCGAAATGGACATAAAAGCAGCATAAAAGTAATCCATACCAATTTGAGAGGTTTACTCCGATTGCTTTGGGTGAGAACAGATCAATGATAAATGATAAGAGAATTTTCATTTTTCATTTTAAATTTCTCTTTTTTGTGTACTTTTAGTAAAATACTGTGTGGAAAACATGCCTTAATTATTTTCAACTCGATTTTAACTGTGTTTTAGTTCTTACATGGACCATTTTGAATCTACTTGCCAATAATGGCTGTTTGGTTTAAATGATGGCTTAAAATCTAAAGAAACGAGATAGAGAGACAGAGAGAGAGAGCGAGAGTGAGAAAGAATATGTGCCGTTTGTTAGATGCATGTGTGAAATATATAATCCATAATGGCTTTCAGACGTAGAGGTCTGATTTTAAGTGGACTGGGGAGGTGGCCTTTTTTCACAGTGTCTCCTTGCGGTTTGCCACAGAATTCTGGGGGAAGTGGGGGGTTGGGTGGGGGCCCCCATTCCGATCCTAAAATACCCTGTATCAAGCCGTGGTCGGCCAGCTCGTCTATCAGCACTGATTACACATCGTTGCCGCCCAGGAAGGGAAGCAATCAGGAACATGTTCACCCCGCACGGGTCAGCACAATACTTCCCTCCTCTACAAGCACCTAACGTTTCCAGTAGTGATGTACCGACACAAAATTTGTGTGCGGATACAGATATACGATTATTTAACAATTTACACACTCATCATATTCCTTGCTATGTCGAGCTTTAGGGTGAGTAATCAAATTAATTGTGTTAAGAGACATTTTCTTTCTCACACAGCACTTTTGTAGAATAATTGCCCAAAGCATTTTTCTGCCCCCTTTTGACAGGAAATAATCAGCCCTGTTCATTGGCCGATGTTTGATAGTGTTGATAATTGCTGATACTGATTTTTGGACGATTTATCGGTGCATCTCTAGTTTCCACCAAAGTGGACATGACAGAATAGAGGTAGAAGATCCCAGAACTCCCTGCAAGTGATATTAAGATGTTTTCTGAGAATTAGCTTCAATTTGAGCCATTTTTGCAATTACGCTTAACCAGCTAGACCCAAGGTCATTTTAGTGGATCTATGAAGTCAGTTCCCCTCAAGCTCACACAGGTGTCAAAGCAGAGTAACCACAGGTGTAATAATCTCATTAACTATGGACTATTAACTAAACTAACGTTTGACAACCGGATAGGCCAAATACACAACCTTACAAACTTCTTTTTGAGAAAAGTTTCACAGGAAAGTTAAGCTTATGCTATCTTTCTTTAAAGTAAATGCTACTTGGTTTGATATTTTGTTATCTAATGTAATAATACTGCCATCTTTCTTTTAGCACATCTATGAATTCTTGCACCTGAATGTCATCCTCTTTGTGAAGGACATCTTTGGTGGAGGACACTCTTTTCATGTTGCACAGCTGTTTCATTGAGATGCACCACTGGAAAGTGATGGAATGCCAGATTGTCTGATGTCAAATAAGCAAGAAGCATCCCTCTGTTACCACACTGATCTCACAGTGCCGCAGGAGCAATTTAAACTTTTAAGCTAAAACAGGTGGGGGTTGATCCTGCAATGGTTGATCCTGCTTTGGCTTCTTTTGGAAGCATTTTCATTGCAGAGAATATCTGGTCATACTGTGTCTAAATTGTAAGTTACCGATATTAACGTCTTGTTTACAGAACGGTTGTATGACAGCAATATAACACCTGCAATCCCACTCTTGTAATGAATATCAGAATGACTGGGATTACAATCTTGTGCTATCTTGATTGTGTGATTATGCTTAACACTTATTTTAAAGGTAACATGGGGATTCCTGGGGCATCTAACCATGAAGGTGTAAGACAGACATAAACATGTCAGATTGTGAGATCTGGCAATTAGCTCTTAAGGAAACAGTTCAATTGATCAGGTAGAACAAAAAAGTGAACCCCAGTTAACCTTTGACCCTTAAACCTTTAGGAATGTCGTATTGAGTCGCTCGTTGGATTGTTCCCCTAACCCCCAAAGGAGAGTGTGTATGCATTAGTGTGTGTGTCTATAAAAGGTAGAGTGCTGGTATTTAGAGAGTTGTCAGGCTTTCAGCAAGAATTCTGCTCTATTATCAGCCCAAAGGCTTTCTACAGATCACCTGTTACAGACCTGAACTAAAGACAGTCTGGGAGTCTCCCACACACACAAACACTGATATACATACACACACAGCTGTTTTTCAAGCTGTGGACAAAAAAGGATGTTTGTCAGACATGCCTCTGCACAATGTTTCCTTTTATAAGAATCTGTGGCTGGACAACCCACAATCCATTCAATCAAATCACCACCCAGATACCAGCTTCCTGTTAATCACCACAAAGTCCATTCAAAACCCTTGCACACACGTACACACACACACACACACAGAGAGAGAGAGAGAGAGAGAGAGAGAGAGAGAGCGAGAGAGTGAGTAAGATGCAGACAATAAAGATTAGAGTAAACATTTAACAAATGTATCTACAAAGTATTACTGACTGACATGATTAATATATTTCCAAACATTAAAACTAAACTGAAGTAAACTACAAAGACAATACTACTGTAAAAACTACATTAAAAAAAACAAAAACGCAGCAAGTGGCATGTGCGCATTAACAATCATATTTTCTCAAAAAATACAGAATCAAATCAATTGTACATACAGTAGACAGTGAATAAGTCATTTGTTTATAGCACATGTGAAGCACTTTTACTTTGAAGCTGCACTCACGCTCGTGCGGATCCAGCGCGAGCAGTAATCTCCTGACAGTTTAAATGGTCTGGATCACCTGCTTGGATTGTCACTGAGTGACCATCATTATTTGTGAATCAGAGGAACTTTTGATTCTGAAGTTTTGATTCTGGCTGATAGAATATGCACTTCAGAGGAAGATATTAGATGAGCGCTCGACGGGAAGAAAAGACTGAATTTTCGTGAATTACATCTGTTTAAATGAGACATCTGTATATTTGCAGATGGTATATAATTTATATTTGCCTTTTATCATTAGAAAAGAAAGTTAAAAGTGACAGGGAACTGCTGAGGAGAGACTGATAGAATACTGCTTTAGAGGTAAATAAATGAGCGCTCCACAGGATGCTGGATCTGCTCAAGTTGTGAGAGGTTGGTTTATTACATCTGTTTAAATGAGATATGTGCATATTTGCAGATGGTATATGATATTAGTTTTATTGATATTTGCCTTTTTATCATTAGACAAGACAGTTAAAATTTACAGGGAACTGTTGAGGAGAGAGAGGGAGAATGAAACAGGTGAGCACTTTAACATAATGAGCTCAAATGCGTCTGATACGCGGACCTTTTAAATGAGGTGTTGCACACAGTCTATTATTGTAGTAACACGATGGCATGTAACAACAAAACGAACCGTGACTGGTCATTTAGATGTCTCAGTCGCTTCACATGCAAGCAGCCAATTCTCAGCGCCCTCAAGAATCATCGGCCAAACAGGAAAATGTATCGGCTGATGCAGATAATTTAAAAAAATTCCAAATATCGGCCAATTTATCGGCCTCAGCGATATATCGGTCAACCACTACTTAGAACCACCAACCAAACACAGTCCCATCTTAACACCACCAACCAATCAAACAGTACCAACCTAAAACCACCAACCAATCAAAGAGCTTCAACCTAAAACCACCAACCAATCAAACTGCTTCAACCGAAGACCACCAACTAATCACAGTTACATCCTAAAACCATCTACCAATGACACATTCCCACCACCCTTAAATCATCAACCAATGAAAAAGACCCTTCCTAAAACCATTTAACCAATCAAACGCCTCACCCTAAAACCAATATGTGTGTTTGACTTCATGTATGTTTCATGAGTTCGCATTGGTATACTACTCTTACTACTTCTGCAATGTCAAACTATTGCAGACATAGTGAGGAGTATGGTAGTATGCCATTAACAAGGTGTTTATTCTGACACCTTCAGTTCTGCTAAACTCCACAAATCAGTGTTTTAATAACAGTACAATTCTCTTTTCATGTAATCTTAATCTTATCCATCATGTATATTCATAAAAATGATTGAAAAATACTGACTACTTTATTGGTTTTAAAATAATATAGGCTTATAATGGACTTTCTTCTTGTCCACACAGTCTGTGACACAGACACTGTATTAAGCAGCATGTAATCTATTCAAATGAATAGTGTTTCTGGTTATTATATGTAAAATTCAAGCTTCTGTCTATCTGAATTTACCAGCAAATCTTGCCGATCGGTAAAGCAAGGTGAAGTCGAACACACCTATTAACTAATCAAACAGCCTCACCCTTAAACCATCCATTTAAACAGACCCACTCTAAAACGCAACCAATCAAACATCAGTGTCCTAAATCTAACAACCAAACAAACAGCTCCATTAAAAAATGACCAACCAATCAAACAGCCTCACAATCAAATGCTCAAAAACTGACATGGCAAAACTTACCAATCATATAGCTCCATCCAAAATCTACCACTTAAGATACATCAGAATGCCACAGCCTTCTTTCACCCAGACTGAAGGTGTGGCAGGATTCGAGAATACAGTGAGACTGTTTACTCCATGGATCACAGCAGGTAGACATAAAGATTTCAACCTGCCTCTCTCACAGAGCAGCAACTACATTAAAATGACATAAATCTGTGGTATTGGACATGCAAGTATGTGTGTGTGTGTGTGTGTGTGTGTATGTGTGAGTGTATTAAAGAAAATAAAGCTGATGTCAGGCAGCGAAACCGAAGCCCTGCAGATGTGGTGATCTTTCAGTGTTTGTTGAAAGAACAGTTTTTACCTCAGCACAATAATTTTTTTGGTCAAGAAAAGGAAAAAAAAGTCTTTCCCTCCTCTCTATTTTTTTATTTTATTTTTATTCATGGCTAATTAGAGTCTTTTCCACAGACGTCACTTACACATGGAAAATCGTCATAGAGTCATACTGAAAAAAGTTCAAGGTGAGGGCTTATGTGAGGATGTATGGACTCCTCACATATATGCAACGCAGCCACCAACTGTCTTGAATTTTCCTTGGAACGCACAAACTGCAATAAATCCCTTATATGAAGTGTCTGGTTCCAAAACACAAACAATAATTTACATAAAGTGTCTACAGTGTGTCAGCTTTTGAGAAGTCCACCATTTTACTGTTTTTCTAGTTAATCACTTAAGTATTTTGTCCTTACAGCTCTAACTTGGAGTTCCAATGAGGACATGCATGTGATTGGTAGAGGGGTGGGGGTTGTCTAAAAGGCCGACAGTTTATTTCTGTTCCTACATTGCAAGACATGTTTGCCAACTCAGCAAAACCCCTGCAGATTCAGGAGAGAGAGAGAGAGAGAGAGAGAGAGAGAGAAGGGAAACCCACATTGAAATGGTCCTCTAAACTCTAAGCTTCAACTGCCCTGCATAGCCTCTAAAGCAGTGGTTCTCAACTGGCTTTGCTTCAGGGTAAACAAAACATATACAAATATATTGAAATGTATTCATATAAATGAATTAAAATAAACATCAACTGCTCAGGCCCAACAATATTCAAAATAATTAAAATGACATGGGCTCAAAAGAAAAATGGACAATTTTGGATTCTAAATTTCTCTTGAATATCTATGGTTTCATTCTGTTGGCACTGGACAAAACTCTGTGTGGTCCATCATATCCTCACTGCACGTGAACCCATATTTAATGTACTATGGGTCGTATGTTTTATGACCTTGTGTAGTTTTGTTCATGGTTTTTAATAACATGTTGAGGGCATGTTGCGCGACCAGTTCATAATGGCATCTGCCTAATTTGGAGCCTGATCTCATGAAAAATATGTGACTTGGAAATGTTTGCAAAATGATATTACGAGGTTCCTTACATGTACTGCGGCAGTTCCAAGGTGAAATGCCCACTGTGTGGTGTTAAAAGAGAGTTACATTTTCCCTCAAACAGATAAGATTTTCAAAGTTTAAAATCAAGAAAACCAACCTCCCTACCCTAAACCTAACCGGCAGTTTCATAAAAACAAACGTGACATGAAAAATGCAATTGCTGAAGAAGCCACGTCATTTTTTGGTGCTTCTTTGACAATTTCGGCTCAAGTGTCCACTCAGGACACATACCCTTCAGGACTCGTTCCCCGGTCCTTTGCATCGCTAGTTCGACGCTCTATCAGCTGAGCTAAAATATATCGTCATGTGCTATAGTAAGTGTTTAGATGTTATAAGATAGCATTGTGTGAATAACAGGGTAAAAAGTACATTTTATGAACTGATAATCTGCCTTTTTACTCGTGATTTGTTTGAAAGGAAATAAAAGTCACTGTTGTTGTTGTAGCGCCTCTAGTGTTCATTTCACCAGGAAACTGCAGTGATGTTCAACAAACCACGAAAATCATTTTACAAAAATGTAGTTATAGTACAGTGATTCTATGAGACTAGGTTTCTAATTTTGTAAGCTTAAAAGTGAAGTGGCAGATGAATTTGCACCAAAAACGTAGTTTTATTGGATCCACAGCCTTTAATGTCAACAATGGGAAGCATTTTCATTTTGCACATATTTAATTTGCTATTCTAACTCTGCACGGCTTTTGCATTTTGGTTCTTTTCTTCTGTATATTACCATATCAGAACAGACTTGCAAACCATTTTTGGACCACAACCTACCAATTGAGAACCACAGCTCTAAAAGACACACACACACTTGCATGATCATTCAACACACTTGAACTTGGACCCCCCAAGCAGCTGCAACACAGTAAAAAGAAAATCATATGGCATCCGCCACACAATACAGTTGTAAAAGAGAAAGTGCACAGCCATGGCTGACTCAAACAAAAGGACGGGGACAGACCGTTGGGCACCGGAGCCACATCCACAAAAGATGAGGCCTAAGATAACAGAGTACTGCAGAAAAACCATGTGACTGCTACAGCACAGCCTGGCATGGGCTGAAAAAGCTTAATGTAATGTACAATTACACTCTTTCTGTGTTCACAATAACAAAAGCATATTTTAGTCCATATAAGACAAATAAAATTGCAAATAAATATGGGACACATGTGATATGAGTCCCAAAGCTTGAGAAACAAAGGGCCCGTTCACACAGGACACATTCAGTGTTGGAAACAGCAAGATGGAGCACAATGGAATTGCAAAAGTCAGGTGTATTGGCATCTTAACTCCCATAAACCACTGCTAATATAAACACTTAATATGCTTATCCCATCCCCAGATTCCTCTGATTGGTTCATTGTTTGAAAATTGAAAAACACAGTGCTCATGGGGCAACATAGGGGTGGTCGATATATAGGTATAGAGTTTGGATTATCGTCTCTATACAGTTACACAAAATTGCCACCACATGGCAAAAAATGGGCACCTCATTCTATACACGTAACACGTACGCAGAATTCTGTTGGAGAAATAAGTGCGCTCGAGTCCAGCAGGCTTCCCGTTTGTGCTTCAGAGACAGGAGAGTTTTTTTTTTTTAACTTATCTATTATTTTCTTTGTTGCATTGCTTTGAGTTTTTTAAGGAAAGTTTATATATACAAGTCAACAACATCAGACTGAAATGTGCCATAATGTGAAATGTAGCAATATGGTAAGGTTGATTTAAAACCAAATTTAGTTTTTTGTTTTTTTACTTTGACTATGTTTGTCAAGGTCCAAAGGGAAAATTATTGGAAGTAATTTTAATTTATAAATTTAATTCACTGACTGGATTATACAAAGACAGGCATTACAATATATATAAATTAAATATATAAACCAATTTTAATTTATCTTTTTATAAAAATTTACTATATTATGATATATAGTTATCATGATATAAAATGGTTCATATCGTGAGATAAGATTTTGGTCATACTGCCCAGCCCTTGTACAAGACTCTGAAAAAAACTGTATTGGCCAAAGATGTCACTTTGGTGCTTGTGTACAGTACATACACTAACAATTAAAAAATTATGCGAAAAGAACACAAGAACGCATCCTGTGTGAACTGACCCAAGGCCTAAACTAGTAGGCAACAATGTTTAATTAAATGATCAATAATCATTATTGGTACAGAAAATATGATCTGAAGACTTTAGTCAATGGTAGATTTCAACACGATGAAACAAACTTTTGTTTGTAAAACAAGAACAATATTCAGTCTTCTTATTCTCAAAATCTCATGCCTGTACACAACTCATACACCCTCAAAAGAACTTTCCAGAAGGTAAACTGGGGTTCTTATGATGGCAGTCAACCTCACATATCCTCAACCAATCGTGTGTCTCGCTGACAGGAAGTTCAGGCCTGCGGGGATGTATGTGGCAACACAAAGAGCTTTAATCTTCCTTACAAAAGGAGGAAACATGGCATGTGATTTACAAGCCAACATGAACACACAAGAATTCGGTATTTCACAGCGGAGACCCTTGAGTGTAACATAGCCCTCTTGGGTTCAACACTGCGCAATTTTTCTTCTTTCTTCTGCTTCTGTTCTCTTCTCTCTATACCTCTTTTCTCATTTCTCAAACGCCTCTGCAGGAAGTGCACACTGGAGTTTATTTTTGAATCAGACAAAAGGAATGCATGCCATTTCCTGTTCATCCCTTCTCCACATGAACATATGAAGAAATGCATAGGTCTAATGGAAGTGTTTCCAGCTGTGATCCCTACTGTAAAGACCAGCTGAGTCTGGCATGAACTTCCATGCTGGTCCAGGCTGGTCTAGCTAGTAAGCCCATATGAGCCCAACAGACTCTAAACAGTGATAATCCTAACCAGGCACTATACACTAAATGTTTTTCTTTTCGGTTTGTTCTGAGCAAAAACTGTATTTTTTCGTTCCGGTTCAGAAATTCCACAGCCTCCTTTCCAAAAGGTTACTGGTTAGAACAAAATAAAAGAACGGTTAATAACATTCTTTTTAAAATGACAGTACTTTGTTCTAATGGGTGGGTGAAATGCAAATTGCAGTGTAGCCAGATCTCGCAAGAGAAACAAGAGACCTGGTCCGGAAAAACAAGCCCAAAATAAGCCAGTTGTCTCACCAAAATAAGCAGAAATAAGCAATAATTTTTTTCCAGTGTGGTGGATTGATCGGCATAACAAGCAGTTAATTAACAGTGAAGTATAATTTTATTTACAGATCTGCTTCTCAGTCAAAACCTGGCAGCATTAAATCTGTATTAATGCATCATATCTAAAAATAATTCAGTGAAGACTTGGAAACAACTGAGAAATAAATGTTTTCCTTGTATCTGGATTAGCCGTATGTATACTGTATGTAGTATTTATACATAGTTGTTAAAAAGGTCTTCATTCACAGAATGCGACATCCACAATGGGAAATAAGCCAAAGAAATATGTGATGCAGCAGTTTCCTTCAGGATCAAAGCACACGTTTAATTTCTTTCGGGTAACATGAAGTGGTGTAGTTCCAAAAATGTACTGTGATAAACCCTTTGGCCATTGGTTTCATTAAAAAATGATCAGAACAAAATTAACCAGTTATAACCTGTTACCAGCATTTAAAAATAATGTTTTCACTCCGGAACAATTGAAAATCACTTTGTTTCCGGTTTTCGGTTACGTTTTGCTAAATAAATTTGTTTTCATTTTTTGTTTTCGTTCCTTGAAACGTTTTTAGTCCCGAATCCTAACTGCATCAAACTCAAACAGTCGCAATGAGGGTATTCTCTGAGAACAATGTAAATTTGGAACAATGGTTCCTTTCCACTGAGAGTTAAATATCCAATTTAAAATTGTCCAAGATTTACCTGTTTTTGTTCATTGATATTTTGGACTAATTTCAGAGATGGACCAACACACAGACTATGACCATATTCATGAACAATGATGGACGAAATAAATGTTTTCTTTTAGTATTACATTCACAACAGGAAAAAAAAAAAGCATTAGAAAGTGAGCTGAGTTTGAAAGTTAAAAAACTGATATTGTCTGTTGAAATCTAGTCTTGTCTAGCTAGACTTTTGACTATTGGCATAAAGTCTGGTCAGCTTTTGCAGCTTGTTCTGGGCAAGAACTTCCTAATTAGAAAACTCTGAATGACATGCAATGGGAGAAATAATTAGCTTTTTCTCACTTGAAATTTAGGGGAAGTTTTCTTTTGACGAAAATGTCCTTTAAAATAAGTCTATATATTTTAACGCATGTCAAAGTGTAACAGAACAATTAAATGAAATATTCAAACAAGTAACAAACATATAAAATATAGACCACATACAATATACATACAACATACAACTGTCCTTGAAAACCTGAGCTGCTGAAATAATAACATATAATGAATAAACTGAAGTATTAGCTAGCTACTATTTAGAAGTTAGCCTAATGTATTCTGAATTCTTCATGCCTTAGACACTGTCAATAATTTTTTATAGAAACAGCTTCTTTGCAATGCAAATTATGCATATTATGACTCAGAGCAATCAAAGTTCACCTGTTAAGTTCATCTGTGCAGATGCAATTTGTAATATGTTGTGGATATAGTGATTAATCTAATGCATAATTAATCCATTTTAAAGCGGTTCATTTTGCTAGTGTTCAGCGTGTTCAACTCATCCACCTCAAATGGATTATTGGACTAGATTAATCCATATCTAATATCTTCTTGATAAACAGATGTTTCCCTGGATGCTTATTCTTCTGTTTATATCTTGCATTAATATCTTTCAGAATTTAATTTTTCTCATCATATTTTCGTCAACAGTATGCTTTAATAAAATCATTTAATTATCGTCATATTTAAAGATTCAATGCCACAAACCTCACAACCTTGATAAAATCCAGCATTAGTTCTTCCTCGGTAATGCTCAGAATTCTTAATTAAATGGTGTCCTACAAAATTTTAGCATCCTCACAAATGTACTGCCAAAACTTAGAAAACTTTCAGCCACATTTCTCTTTAAAAGCCCCAAAATTTGAGTCATTATGTAGGTTTTTCGGCATCTGTTTGGCTTCTGCTGAAACAAGACAAATTGGTGGGTTCTACTGAAAACAAACTGAGAAGCCTATAAAAAGACTATGCTTTAATGAGGAAATACAGTAAACATAAAAAGAGAAATCTCCATATGCCAAAACCAAAGTCTAAACTGAGACCCCAGTCTTGCCCATGATTCAGAACCAATACACTAATCTTGTATGGTTAAGCAATAGACATGAATACTCCAATGCAATTTCCAATATGCACTGTATATATAGTACTACTGCTAAAGAAATGAAATGACCATTAGAGATTTGCATTTGAGAGGGCTACTTCTGATTTTGTTTATGTGACGGTGTCATAAAATATGATTTTGTTATTACTATGTTAGAAATAAAACTTTAAAAATAAGTAAATAAATAAATAAATAAATAAATACATTAAGTAAACCATCACACCACACCATTCTAATAAAAAATATGCAGCTCTGTCGTTTCCTCTAAAGAAATAAAATGAACAAAACAGCCTCTTTTCCTTTCTCCTTGACATAATCAAAATGAATTAAACCCTCAAACAGTTTACACTCATTTTTCACACAGAGAGGGGTAACGAGTAAAAAAAAGTATGCGAGAGAGAGAAGAGGCAAAAGAAATAAAGGGAATTGAACGGCTCATTGCTTGTGCATCCTGCAGCAGTGGGCTCCCACACTGCGCCCAGTGGGGTTTAGAGCATTATGGTTAATGAGAGGGGAAAAAGCGTAATGTTCTAATGGTTTAGAATAGCTGGGTGGTTGTCTTTTGGAAGTGAGAGTTGAAAAAAAAAAAAAAAGAGGAATCAACGCTTTCTGTTGGCCCCATAGACACGCCAGTAGAACACAGCGTTCTTTAAGTGTGTGGTTGCACTTTTAAAGGTTCAAACTGACTGCAGTCTGCCGGAACAATTACAGCCAACAAAACAGAAAGAGGCAAACAGACATAAAAAGCAATAGTGCCGTTTCCTTTTTAGACATTCGTTTTTGCATTTCTATGGCAGCATTTACATTTTTTCCTAATTTCCTGACACAATCAGAGGTGTTCTCTTAGGGAACTTCTGTGCAAGATGTCTGTGGTTATCCTCAGCCATAAACACATGGCACATTCAAAAGTCAGCAACTTCAGAAAAGGTTTGCAACAGTGATTTCAGTGTTAACAATGGCTTTTGATTGATTTCCAAGGAAAATTAACTTAAAATTAATTGACTGTTTCAGATATTTGGTATAAGAATGACGAGTTCATGTCAAAAATGTGCCTTGATTAAACAGTGATTTGACCCAGAGGGTTCCACATGGTTTCACTGGTTTAGGGGAAAAACTGTCAACACTCAGGCTTAAGAAACCCTCATAAATTCATCAAAATAATGGTGTAATTGTTTTTAAAACAGATTGTGAATGTAATGGAGATGATTCTGGGATCTTTAGAGCTAATTTGAATGCATTATCAGTGGAGCTTCTTCATTGAAAATCTTTTCAAATTTGTACTACACTATCAGAAACTGGGTCCACCATGTCTTCATCAACATACAACTAGATGGCGCACAGAAAGTCAGTTAGATCAAACTACAGTTGATCTCTTAAATGTATAATAGAAAATTAGTATCGAGTGAAATTAAGTTTAACTGTTATATTTAGTCTGATTCTAAGGTACTAAGCATACCCAGTCCCACCCGCTTTGCATGTCCTCCAAAGCCTGCTCGGTAAAGGCTGCAGGTTGGGTTAGGATGCAAACCATTCAAACCCGTAAATTCCAATTTCAATCTCCAATCGTTTAGACAAACAGGTAATCCCACCCAAATTCACACCATTGGTTGAGCCAGTTGACATTTCAGGCTACTCAAACAAACAGCAATATTTTTATGGAGCCACAGAGCCTCAGTATTTACACTTTGAGGAAATCAACCAATGAATGGCTTATTTATAGATGTCTCTGCATATTACGCTGGGATAAAGTTTTACAGAGAAAAAAAAAATTAAACATCAGCTGAATGCCAAACTCATTTTTGAAAAATAATACAACAGAGCGCAATCACACACTATGACTGAGCAGTAGGTAGTGGAAATTTAACATTTGATATATTATCCCACACTGTAACTGTAGATAAATGTGTCACTGCAGTCGAAACCATGCCGTTTCAGTGCAATTTTACCAACCGCAGTCATGCTCCAGGGAGTCTGAGCTTGTGTTTTAAGTTTTCAGTCATGAGTAGAGAGATCGTTAGCATAAATCATTTGCTATGTTGAGGGTTGTTGGTAATGTAGATGCAGGGACACCGGTAAAGCATTGCCTCATACAACCCAACGTTCCAGATGGGGACAAAGTTTATGCAGATTGGCTCATTAACCTCACTGTGCTGATCTCTCTACGGTAATGATATACACAGCATGTTGGGGATTCAATAATCCATCTCAACGTACTCTCCCCAGAAAAGATTACAGTGTGAATGCCACATACCCGGCCCTGGAAATAGCAACAGATTTAGATGGAGTCTACATACAGTATGTGAGCACACATGCTAACACACACTCAGAAAAAGTGTTTAAACAAAAATATTTATATCTTTATAATTATCACTAAGGAAGTCAGCAAATTTGTGACAATGGCCATGTTAAAACCTTTGTACAAAAGGTCAGACTTTATTGCTTTCACGTAAGCACACAAGATGTTCTTTGAGACATTCTCAAAACATTTTGGAATAACATGGATCATCAGGTGTTGCACAAATTTACGAGTTCAAGCTTGAGTGCATGCTCTCATTAAAGTAAATGGGGGACATACCAAATTCCAAGAAATACTGAAATTTAGGTAAATGTTTTCAATTCAACTTTACACTCAAATGATAATATAATTTCTGGTGAAAAAAACTGTAATAAATGTAAAAAAAAAAATACATTAATAAAATGCAAAACTGAAGCATGTTCACAATTGGGTTTTATTGAGACTGTTAAGACTGTCTTTAAAAAGAGCTATTGATTTCATAATAAGTAGTAGTAATAATCTTCATATTACCATCAAATTATCCTCTGTGGAGCAGTTATAGCATGTTATAATGTCCTTTGTTGTGTCCTTTGTTTGCTGTAAGGAGATATTGTATTGTATAAAATACATTTTTATCTAGCTTTATACACTAAAATATGCAAATACTCAAAAAATTATAGATATGATATGATCTACTCTTATCATATCTGTCTTGAGTCAGACAGCATTTTGCACCTCGCAACCTACTATTCCACAAATATGCAGCCAGTTTAAAACCCGTTAAAACATGTAGCTAGGTCAACACAATGCAGTAAAATGCAGTATCCACCACTATAAATATATACATTACATATACAGTATACATAGTTACGGTATCCACTTATAAATATAACAAATAATTTATTCTTCCATTTGCTCCCTGCTAGATTCAGGTAAGGTGCAGAAAGCAGGTGAGCTGAAGCATTTGTGAGCATGTAATTTGCATAATGCTTAGATTAAGTACACTATTTTTTGTCAGTCACGTTGAATATATTCAGAAGAAATCCAATTCAGACCTAAACCACAGTCTGTACAGATGCCTTAAATAGCATTTTTGTTCAAAGTTAAAAAGCCTACATATTCTACATGGCCTCTTTATAGTTTACAGATAAAATTGCATTCCATATGTGAAAGGCCACACTGTTAGGTAAAGATGTGCAGTTGTTAATATAGAGCTATATCTACCTTATCTTAGCCCAATTGAATTTCATTATGTTGTCTATCCTAATGTAGTCAAGTTGATTCTGTCATATTAAATAACATTTTTGACTTACATAACGCCAGTTAATTTAAATGTTACCACATGAAGTAAATTTTTGGGCTACCTAACAAAATATTTATACAGGTTATATGCAAAGTTATAATGTAATCCATTTTTTAAACTGAATTTCAGAATTTCTTTGTATATAGTGTGTCCCCAGTGCAAAGTTATAACTGCACCTGGATGTGTAAAACCTGATCCAAAAGTTGAAAAATCAACATTAGTATTGCAGTGAGGGCATGGATTCTCCGATAAGCTGATAAGGAACAAAAACTAATAGGTAAAAGGGCTAATGACAAAGTAGACACAAATGTGAAAACACAGCCAAGATTTTACGTATGTGCTACTTGGCCCTTTTATTTTATTATACAGATTTCAATATCATTTGCATAAAATGCATAGAAACCCATAGAAATTTTGGCCTCACTAATTTTGTTACATCTGGTTAGTGACCTAGAAATAATGTAGAATCTCAAAAATGTCTTTCCTTTAATTTACATAATAGCTTTGTTTTGTTTTTAAAAATCCCAAAGCTCTGTTTATTGCCAGGTTTAAATGTAAAAGAACCCTAGATTTTCAATAAGGTCTCAGACTTTTGGTTGGACTCCACTGTGTAAATATATCTTTCCCTGCAGAACAGACATATTTGATATTATTTATATGACATTTCAGTGTGTTAACCATTCAGAATACACAAATGTGCATTCCTTTCATGAAAGGACACCCTGTCTGACTCTTGCTGTCTGTTTAGGCCTGCACTGGGTTGGCCCCTTTCTGTGTATGTTTGAGTAAAGAGGGGGCGTTCTTGCAGTGGATCATTATGTCTGGTGTTCAGGTGTCTCTGAGGGCGGTGGTAGACTAGTGGTGGTGGTGGTGGTGAACATAATTTCTTCCTTTACTTTTAACAGGGATTTGTTGACACAAAGCATCCCGACTGCTGGAATTATTAAAATGTACAATAGCAAAAAAAAAAAAAAAACACACTGTAAACCAAGTTATGACACCAGTTAAGAGAACAATGAAACTGAAGCCCAGATTAAGAGTATAAAGCGCATTTAACTTGTCACTAAACCAGTTTTATCTTCAGCCCACACATATCAGTTTACTGATTAAGTCTAATGATTCAGCAGTGATTATAAGGGTCTGGGTGATGATATGACTCACAGCACAGTCTGTGATCACACCGGTGTCATGCTGATTTCTGACTCCCTAGTTTAGTTATGTTTAGAGGTATGTGTAGGGGTGGCCTTTAGGTATAGGGACCAATGACTCCCTACTATGGTTAGGGGTGGGTGTAAAGGTGGGCATTAGGTATAAGGACCAATCTGCTAGTGGGGAGTCAGATTTCGGCACAACACCGGCATCAGAAAGCGATCAAACGCGGAGGTAAAATCCAGTGACAGGAATTGGAGCAATCCTTTGCTTTACTTAAAGCGCAATGATCAGTACGTTGTATATAAGTTAGGGCTGTTGATTTAATGTGTTAAATTAGTGTGATTAATTATATTAAAAATGTATGCAAATAATCATGTCCTGGACCGTAATATGGAATATTCCTACCGTCGGAGCAGTTCAAGTTTGAAGTACCACCTGTTTTCTCTAGGGGGCAGTAAGCGAAACTACAGCTATATAGGTAACGCACAGCTTATACAGAGAATAAACCACACTTACCGACAACAAACAGTCCAAGATAAGAACAAGTTCTTGCGTTCAACCTAAAAACAGTATGATTATGATGCGACGCAACCAAAGTGAGATGCTCCAAATTGCACATCCTTTGAAAAGCCGTTATAAGTCTAACTCGGATAGACTGACGAATTAAATTGCAAAATGGATTGCTGTGAACTGTAGGCCAATCAAGGGAGTAGATTTGGCTTGAACATGGGGGGGGTGGGGGTTGCAGCGTGAAGCATTTACATATTTCCATTGATCATGGTATAAATAATGTGTGTGTGTGGGTGGGGGGGGGGGGGGGGGCTTGTACTTGCTTGTTTTGATTATTGGGGGGTTACTTCCCCCCATCCCCCCTGGAATCTACATCCCTAAGGCCAATGATTGGATTATGTTCAATAATATGCAAATATTCAATACATTGCCACTAAAGCCACTTTTTGTATTGTCTTATCAATGCTTACTAATGTAATGCACTTTACTTATCTGATATATATAATATTCAGATATATATATATATATATATATATATATATATATATTTTTTTTTTATTTATTTATTTATTTATTTATTACTATATATGGGTGGTTCACATAAAAAAATTTTTTTAAACAAATTAAAAAAAACAGTTTCAGCAGTGTCTTGCAGTATCACATACTATAAATAATCTAAAACATAATTTTGTCTAGTTCTTTTAACCCTAACCCTTACATATACATGCACATTTGAACCTAAAATCGTAATGATGTTTAATATAAATAAAATAAAAAATTTATAAACATGTTGTCAACTACCATCTTGTTTCATAAGACACGTTACGTCTCGCTAGGCTAGCGTCTATATTTATATTTAAAGGAGGCTGTATAAGCTATACATTTCCTATTACAAACGCGGTATTTTCGAGCGAGAGTACATGTTTGTATTAAAAACTATTGAATTTTTTTTATCGACAATGAGGGAAAAAAGAACATAATTTTAAAATGTAAAACTTGAATGAGATTTCTCTTGTGATCATAAAAAGGCTCCCTCTAACAGAGAAGTCCATAAAACATCAGAATGAATTGAAATTGATAAATTAACCTGCAGATAAAGCACTTTTATGAATACAAGTTAGTGGCAAAACAGTTGCTATTTCATGCGCAACTGCCACCTACAGCCCTAACCCGGTTAATACCTGCAACCTTTGCATTGTGAGAGCAAAGTGAAGGCTACTTACCCTTTTCTTAATTTAAATCTTGCGAGGAGATGTAAAGAAACACAGTCCGCTTTTAACGTGCATTTGTATCGCTTCACAAATCTCCACGAATCCTCTGACTGGTTTGAGCTGCGCTTGTCCGCCGGTCACCGCTGAATCGCTGTAGTTCCACTCGCGCTCTCAATAATTACACACAGGGGGAGGTGGCTTAGGGTCACATGGTCGACTATAAAACACATGATTGGACACGGAGATGTAGGTTGACGCAGTGCTCTTGTTTGTGATTGGTTGAGTGTGCAGCTATTTGACGTTGAGTCCACCTCCCGGGGCAAAAGCATTTGTGTGTTAGAATGGTGAAGGGGAAAAATGAGTGTGGGGTGGGGTTCTTTGAATTTTTTTTTTTTTAAGCAAGGACTATATTGATAAAAATTCATTTTTGAGATGCCCAGCCTAAAAATGCTCTGAAAACATAATACATAAATAAAAATAAAAATTAGAAATACATTATTTAATAATAAAACCTGTTAAATTCAGCTGTATATTGAATTACTATTTATCTGCATGTTCAGAAGACAAATAACTTATGTGGCCGATGTGTCTCTCCCACAAATATAATGTGCAAATTTTGGGTAAGTGAGAAATTGCAGTCACACTCTGTGGTCTGCACAGCTAGTGCTTGGATTGGCATACGGATGAATGCATCTGAAGTGTAGAACAAACACATTTTACACTTAATCTGATGTGTGATTGCTTGGGTTTCTGCAAATTCTTTGTTTAGTGTGCTTTTCAATAGCCATATATTATTTCTATGCCTTTACAATTCCTGTTTACCCTTAAAACCACAAATCTGAATCAATTTGCTTAGCTTAGTGGACACAGAGTATTCCTATTGGGAAACTTTTAAACAGACTCATTTGTCTTCCTTCAGATCAGGGTAGCAGAAGGAAGCATTAAAGCATCTTTAAATAGTTCCAGTGAGGTTTTAACCATCTGGAAGAGATAAAATGTTAAAGGACAATGGACTCCACAGAATCAATAAAACAATGAACAAAAAAGTGGAACAAAGAATATTAACAAGGCTGCTCTCGCTGTTTCTGCTGAACCGCTGAAGCTCTGTGACACATTTCAGTGAATTATTTACAAAAGAAAAACTCTCAGAATAGAATGGCACAGTTCAGTTTTCCTTATATCAGCAACAAGCATTACTCCTGAAAAGCTATTAGGCCCAAACAGCAAGAAAATATGATTTATATGTAGGTTACTTAATAATAGTTCAGATACACCATCAACAAAACCCTGATTTTATTTATTTTTAAATGAGTCAATTGAAAACCTCTTTGGTAACACTTTACAATAAGGGTCCATTCGTTATCATTAGTTAATGCATTAGGTATGTGAAATAACAATAAACAATATATATTTTTACAGCATTTATTAATCTTTCTTAGCCTAATGTTAGTTAATAAAAATACAATTGTTCATTGTTAGTTCATGTTAGTTCATAGCGCATTAGCTAATGTTAACATACACATCTTCTGATTTTAAAAATGCATTACTATATGTTAAAGTTAACATTAACCAAGATTAAAAAATGCTGTAAATGTATTGTTCAGTTTTATTTCATGTTAATTAATTTTGTTAACTAATATTGTAAAGTGTAACCAAATCTTTTTGAAATAAAAAACAAAAATATAGAATTGTGATACAAAAGATAGAATCTTAAAATTAAATTGGTTATCTAACATTCTCCCCAAGTACATTCATAGAGTTATGCAGAATACAGCACACAACATTTTTGTCTGTTTATTATATGGTCTGTTAAAACCACAATTTATAAGCATGTGGCAGACAGTGTGAAAAAAATGTATCTCTATCTCTCTCTCTCTCTCTCTCTCTCTCTCTCTCTCAATTTTTGCACACACACAAGCTCAGTAGTTATTAGCAGGGTTGATAAATTCTCTCCTGCTAAAGGATAATTCGTTGAAATTGAAAGTGTTGTAGGTTTGTGCGGCAGAGGCTGGTTTCTGTCGTCTCCATGGTGATTTCACATAGACGTTCACATGTGGGTAAAAACATTTCACTGGGATGGTATTCAGTGATGGAATTTATTGCTAAATTTAGGCAGGACATTTTCACAGTTATCTGCCTGACACCCCAGTGTAGAGACCACATTATGAATTGTGTTTGGCAGAACGTTATGAGAAAAACTTGTGCATACCAATGGCTGCATTATTACCATAAATTCCAAATCCAAATGTGTAATCTTTCCCCACTGCTGGTGAATAATCTTTTTTTGTACATCCTCTATAATGTAATTTTACTGAATATTTTTGTTTGTACATACAAGGTCTAACAAGCTAAATTTGGACAAGTAGTGTTGGATCAATTCTGATGCTGCTTAGTAAATCCATTTAAATCGAGAAGAGGCATCATTTCAGTCCTGAATTGACACCAAATGATTGTTTGTGTGTGATCAAAATGATTGTTCCACCTTTTGTCACTGTCATTACATGTGGAAATCTGATCTGCTACACTTGATTACCATGGCAACCAACCAAAGCCAGGGATTTAATCGTATCGGTGCCAAACAGTAGGGAGATTGCAAATTTATATGCATGTGCTAACAAAAGCTTGTCAATTAGCTTTAAGCTTGTAGCTATAGTAGCTATAGATAAATATCTATAGTACCTCCTCTTTTGAAAAAATGTATGTTCACATTTACAAATGACAAATTTCAGTGACCAAAGATATGCTTTATATAGTTTATTTCCCAGAAGATGAACACAGAATTTATATTGTTAACAGTTGGGTCACACTTTATATTAGTTGTCTATAACTACTATGTATTAACATTAAAATTCATAAAATACATGTATTTATTGTATAGCTACATGTTGTTCTGCACAATTCTCACAAGATTCACTTTTGCTGCTACTGAGGTCAAGGTATAGTTGGTTTAGAAGTAGAGGTAGGGCTAGGTTTAAGATTAGGGTTAGTGTTAGTGTTAGTGTTAGGTTAGGGTTAGGGGTAAGGTTAACAGTGCAATTACAATGCAACAACACGTATGTACACTCACTAAGCACTTTATTAGGAACACTATGGTCCTAATAATGTGCCCGATATGGTCTTCTGCTGTTGTAGCCCATCTGCCACATGTTCGACATGTTGTGCATTCTGAAATGCTATTCTGCTCACTACAATTGTACAGAGTGGTTATCTGTAGCCTCACTGTAGCCTTTCTGTCAACTCGAACCAGTTTGGTCATTCTCCGTTGACCTCTCTCATCAATGATGCGTTTCCATCTGCAGAACTGCTGCTCACTGGATGTTTTTTGTTTTTGGCACCATTCTGAGTAAAGTCTAGAGATTGCTGTGTGAGAAAATCCCAGGAGATCAGCAGTTACAGGAATACTCAAACCAGCCCGTCTGGCACAAAAAATCATGCCACGTTCGAAATCACTGAGATAAAAATTTGTCTCCATTCTGATGGTTATATGGATATTAACTGAAGCTCATGACACGTATCTGCATGATTTTTTGCATTTTACTGCTGCCACACAATTGGCTGATTAGCTAATCGCATGAATAAGTAGGTGTACAGGTGTTCCTAATAAAGTGCTCAGTGAGTGTACATAATAGGTATAATGTATCAAATCATTAAGTACATAGCAGTTAAAGACATCTAATATAAAGTGGGTCCCACAGCTGCTCAAATACCAGCTTTCATGGAATGCTTTATGCCTTCTATGAGGCGGTTGAGGAGTTCCTATGTTAAATCCTAGATTTGCTGTTTGATTACTGACGGGCCTTGAGTGAGGGCAGATGTTAGCTAATTTAAGTGATTAGGTCTCAATGAGGGGAGAGGTCCTTAACAAGGCCCCCACTCTTTTAGCCAATAACACATCACTCATGTCAGCTGCTGATAACGAGCGCCACAAAATTTCATCAGACAATAAACAAAGGAGATCAAAGCTCTGGAACTCTATGTGGAATTCCAATTTTCTTGTTTTGAAACAGGAAAGTGCACATTAAATGTAGAATTTTCTGTTTTCAGTATATGTGTGTATATGCAAATGTATAAGCACATCTGTGATGTGTGTGTTTGTGTGTTTTTGTATATGTTCTTGTACATGTATGAGTGAGAACTTACTAGTATAAGTGTGTTTGTGTGTGTGGGCAGGTTTAAGTGGTTTACCAGGACTTTTTTTTAGGTTACAAACTGGTTATTACAAGGGTATTATGCTATAAATGTGGTTTATGAGGACATTTCTAGTGTCCCCATAATTTAAATTGCTTAAATACTAAACAATGTTTTATTGAAAATGTAAAAATGCAGAAAGTTTTTTTGTGAGGGTTAGGTTTAGGGGTAGGGTTAGGAGATAGAATCTATAGTTCGTACAGTATACAAATCATTATGTCTATGGAAAGTCCTCATAATGATAGGTAGACCAGCATGTGTGTGTGTGTGTGTGTGTGTGTGTGTGTGTGTGTGCGCATGCACACACATAAAACAGATCAAATGGGATCAGGGGTGACATGACTGACAGAATGAAGAATCTGGCCTAACATATACGCTCATTCTATTAATCCAAAAATTCACACTTTAATTTATTCTCTTTATGTCCTCCCTCAGGTCATGCAGCCTGTTATTCCTTACATGTTTCAAAATATGATGCGTTTCTTAACCTGTTTCAATTCCATGTACATATAAATGGATAGTTGACATAACAAATAGCAGAACATGTCAACTTCCCAAAAGTATTTCATGTGAACTATTCATGTATTAATTGAATTTGCCCATTGTGACAAGGTTAAGTTCTTGGCAATGGTGGAGTCAGGAGACAATGAAAACAGTTCAAAGGTAAGTCTCTTTAATTTGTTGCTTTTCTTTCAGCAGACACTCAATGGATGGTAACCATCCGTAACATAAATGTAGTGCACTCTGTGTGATGAAAGCACTCTTAAACAATAGACAGTCTCTCTTTTGTGTATGTCGTGCTTTCCAGTCGCTCTCTCTCTCCCATACTGATGCTTTGGCGTGCCTTTTTAGGTCTCCCTCCACCATCACTATAATTAGAGACAAGTGTTAGATATCATCACAACCCAGGTGACGAGCCTTACCGCTCTTCCTGTCCCACATTACCCCCCCCCCCCATGCCACACCCATATTTATTCAGGGTCAACCCAGAACCAATTCATACCTTTTTATGATGTAATGTCCAGTGCATATTCTAGATTTCAGAAGTCGTTTTTCCTGTATGTGGTCCCTGGATTCAATCTACAATAATTAAAAGCATCTGAATCTCTTCTATACTGCCTATTTCTTAATACAAGGGAACAGAAAATTATCACTGGCACTGCTCATGAAACTTAACAGGGCTTAAAAGGATTGTTCACCTATAAAATTAAATTCTGTCACAATTTACTTATACCCTAATGTTGTTACAGAATGGCAAAATGTTCCCAATTCACTTTAATTGCATCTTTTCCATACAATGAAAATGAATGGTGATTGAGGCTGTCAGTCCACAACATTCTTCCAAATATATCCTTTTGTGTTCTGTGGAAGAAAGAAAGTCATATGGGGTTGGAACAACATAAGGGACTTAGGAATTTTCACCCTATCTAACAGCTGTTTTTGACTCCTAGTCGTAGTGATTTTGGATTACTCTGACTGTCAGCTGATTTAACTGGGGCTGAAGAAGTGTGTTGTAAGAACAGTGAATTTGAAACAGAGAGATATGTTGAATAACGTGTCTAGGTTTTGGGGAGACTGACTGTTACTGTTGAAGCCCTTATGCAACTGTGGCTGTTAGCTGGGAGCATGCACGAGGGAAGGATGTTCTGACCCACCAGGAGGAAGTGACTGCTTCATCTGAAACTCAAATGTTTCACAGCAACAATCCCCTTTTTCTGATCCTGGATCAGAGCGTCTGTATTAATTCTTGTGTCCAGACAGAACCAGATTAAGCCACAGATAGCATTTTAAAGTTTGGGAATTACCACAACTTCCATTTTCGAAATATGTTCTACTCTCACATGTCTAAACTGCTCAGGGTTATGAGTAGAGAGACTGTGGTCAGTTAACACTTTAGAATCTTGTGTTTGATGCTCTCTTTAAGTGCATTCATATTTTGGAGCATCTCATGTTCTTTTTCTTATAAAAAAATGTGGGTTACTTAATTTCTTCTCATGGATCCAAACTGTTATATTGAACATACAGTATTTTGAAGGGTTGCATTTATCAACAATTATACCACGGGTCTGTTGAATGCTTGATTCTGATTGGTTGACGGACTTTCTAAGGTGTGCAATTATTTTTCAAGTAAACACATGGCTATGAAGTAGTTCCAGGTCTTGACCGCATAATCGTTCCATATCACTTCGCCAAATTATTTCAGTTATTTGAAAGAGCCCTACAGGCTACCATAACAAAATAACCAATTAAAACATTGGTTAAGTACATCAGATAAGAATGATGAACAATGTCTATAATATCATAAATTTATTTAAATTTCAATTGAAAAGCGTCCTTAGGCTCTCTCTCTCTTTCGCTCTCGTCTCAGCCACCCACCCACACACACACACACACACACACACACACACACACACACACACACACACACATACACACACATGTTGGTGCGGCTATCCTTATGAGGACTCTCCATAGACATAATGATTTTTATACTGTACAAACTACAGATTCTATCCCCTAACCCTAAACCTAACCCTCTGCATTTTTACATTTTCAAAAAAAACATCGGTTAGTATGTTTTTAAAGCAATTTGAATTATGGGGACACTAGAAATGTCCTAATAAACCACATTTATAGCATAATATCCTTGTAATTACCAGTTTGTAAACTAAAATATTTCCTAGTAAACCACCCAAACCCACCCACACAGACACACCGTACATGCTACCACAGCAAAATAAACATATAAACAAAGACATTTGTTAAAGTAAATCAGTTAAGAATTTCCTACATTTATTTCAGTTTTGGTTGAAAAGTGCCCTCGCACTCCTCGTCTCACCCACACTTACACACATACATACATGCGCGCTCACACACACACACACACACACACACACACACACACACACAGCACTACCTTGTTACTCCAATGCCGAAAAGCAGCTCATCCTCCGTTGCTAGTTCTAAAGTGACGTTTTCGAACTAGCAACGAAGGCTTGAGCTGTATCAGAGCAAGATACACTTGATCAATACAACAGTTTCTATATTATCTGAAATATCTGTGGGAAACACCCTCACGCCAGTGGACTGCATTGGGATTGGGATCCCGCAGGACCCAACACAAATCTCGCAGGAGTCAAAAAATATACCACGGGTCCTGGGATTTAGCTAGCGCTAACCAGAAGGATGGAGTTAACAAATTAAGTTGAAAAGAAGATTAAAGCGGGTTTTTACTATACAAAACCAAAGCAAGGCAAGTCTGACATTTGGACAAATTTCTCAGCTGTTACTGACAAAAATGGAAAATAATTGGACTTTGTAAGTTGCAACAAATGTGCAAAAGAATTAATAAACAACGGGCACAAATCTGGCACCTCTGGGTTGAGGCTAGGGATGTGCAATACCACTTATTTTCTTTTCGATCCGATACCAAGTACTTTTAGGCCAATATCACAAATATCAGTACCAATACCGATACCTCTATTAAATTTTATTTGTATGAATTTTTTGGATAAAATGTGTACCTTTATTATTACTTTTATATATATATATATATATATATATATATATATATATATATATATATATATATATATATATATATATATATATATATATATATATATATATTATCGGCCTAAACAGAAAATTATTAGGCTGCTTTGTTTACCTTTTAAAAATTTGTTAGTATAAGCCATATATAAAACCTCAAAATTAACCATAGATATAAGCATATGGTTACTATGAATAAAACTATGTTACTATGGATACTACAGTAATGCTGTAATAAAACCATGGTCAGTTGTATCAAAACCTTGGTTACTGCTAAAAAAAAACAAAAAAACATGGTTACTACAGTCGTGGTTTCTAGTCATGGTTAATACAATATTACTACAGTAAATCCATAAGGGTATCATTTATTAATGAGGATTAAAGATCATTATCAATGTTTTAACAACTCTGAATTTAAATAAACCTGTAAAAATTGTCAAACAAGCCTATTATAATACATGTCACGTCTAGGTGTGTTTTTCTGTCATTACCTCAGGAAAACACTGCTCCCTCTTTGAATGAGCACTATGAATGAACGGGTGAGTGCTGTCTGTGGCTGCTGGTGTATTTTAGCATTTATGTGCGTCAAGATGAGTGGAAGAAAAAATAGTTCTGGTGCTATGCAATAATTTGCTAATATAATTCTTTTTTCCATTTCGAAGCTTATGAGATGCATTAATATTCATGTAATCTAAATAATAAGATCACTTGTTAAAAAAAAAAAAATTCAGAATCGATATTTTTATGTGAGGATCAATATTCTTGATACCACATCAGTATCGTAAGTATCGATATTTTAGTATCGATCCGCCCATCCCTGGTTGAGGTGACATACCTGCTCCGTTCTCCCGGGTCAAAGTAAGCACTCCTTCAAAGATAAAACACTTATTCCTGCGCATATTTTGAATTTTTGTAGGCTCCGCTGCAACCTAACGGTGGTGATGTTTTGTAGCCTATCAAAAGCTGAGAGATTTTTATTAGGCTAATAAAAAATAGCCCAAGTTATTTAATGTGTGGTGCTTTACTTTAGCTTGACATGAATGAACACGTTCATCTTATGGTCCGTTTAATTGAACGCAATGTTTATGTCTGTAATTCTGAACATTTAGCATAGCCCTAACATTTGTGTAAATTCTTCACTATCTCTACAAGCTGTGACAGAATGTTTGCTGGGGGGCGGGAGTAGATACACACGTTGCGGGTGCGGGCGGGAGTGGAACACACACGTTGCGGGAGTGGACGGTAATGGTCAGAAATTCAGCGGGAGCGGGATTAGGAAAACAGTCCTGCGCAGGGCTCTACCTCACGCTCCCCTTCCCCCTCTCTTAAGCTCTCACACACGTGGACACACATACATTATAGTAATCCCAGAAGCGATCTTTCTCAGTTTCTGAGTTTCTCTCTTTCGATCACTCAAAAACAAACTCACACACACATGCACTCACACTACCTTGTTACTCCAGTAAGTGCTCCAGTAAAGCAGCGCAAGCCTTGCTATCCTCCGTTGCTAGTTCTAAAGTGACGTTTTCAAACTAGCAACGAAGGCTTGAGCAAGACACTGAATCCGTGGCGGAAGAAAGTAGTTCCACTCACAAGAGCGTTTTAGGGATGTAAACCAGAAAATGTCTTGAAATAAAACCATGAACAATGTCTTAAGGTGTGGTAACTGTGGTATAAGCGGAATAATTGACTCCGCCCCGTTGAGTAATTGAAAAATAAAGCACACTCCGCTGCGCGTCGTGACCACATTACCACCTCGGGTGTGCATTTTTTTCCAATAATTCAATGGTCCATTGTCAATTATTCCTTACTTATTTTACACTATATAATTTTATGTAATAACAACAATAATACTTAAGACTTTTTTCTGTAAATATTGTAATACTCTAAGATTGTGATGCAAGACCCATTTAAAGGAATATTCCAGGTTCAATACAAGTTAAGCTCAATCAACAGTATTTGAGGCTTAATATTGATAACCACAAAAATTAATTTTGACTTGCCCCTCCTTTTCTTTAGAATTTGTTTTAAGGCAAACATCTGGGTAAAATTGAGGCACTTACAATGGAAGTGAATGGGGCCAATCCGTTAACATTAAAATACTCACTGTTTTAAAAGTATAGCCACAAGACAAACTAATTATTTTAGTCTGATAAAATCACTTACTAACCTTTTCTGTGTAAAGTATCTTGATTTACAACTTTTTTGCCATGACGACATAATGCTGTAAACCATAAAACAACGATTTAAACAACTTTACAGCTCAAATAATACACAATTTTTAAAAGAAGAATGAATGTACATGCTTTTATAAAATTATAAGCTTCACATTACTGCCTTTAAACCCTCCAAAAATTGGCACCATTCACTTCATTGTAAGTGCTTCACTGTAACCTCTATTTTTGCTTTTTTTAAGAAAAAGAAATTCTTTTTTGAGGTAATCAACATTACGCCATAAATGCTGTCAATTGAGCTTAACTTGTAATGAACCAAGAATATTCCTTCAAGGCACCTCTTTCAAAACAACAACAATGTAAATAGCTTTAATATTGTCAAAGCATTCAACTTGCAAATATGATACACAAGTAACTTTTCTCACACTATAACTGCTGTCAACCTTCTCAGAATGGATTTGGTAAGTGAGGATGCTTGTGCCGTCCCAACTCCATTTCTGCTGCTGACAAAAGTGCTTACTGTTCTTATCTCAAAAACAACAACAACAAAACAAGTGTCAGGGCCTTGAAGACACTGCAAACTTGAAAATGAAAACATTTCTATTTTTGGTGTTTAGGTTGCTATTCTCTGAAAAAGTTGAAAAGGAATATACAATGGCATAAAAGTGAGACAGCAAATATAATTGTGTACCTTCACCACATGGCCAGGAAATGAGAATCTAACTGGTTTACTTTACATAATTATATTTTACCATCTGTATAATGGTTGCATTTGTATTTGATTATAATTTTTAAAATGCTACCTCTATCCTGACTCCTAATCTTAATTTAATACTGACACCACCCCAAAGCATATGCCCAATCAATAAAACTTCTTAATAGGAAAAGTCAAATGTAAACCAAAAATTCTTTTGAAGTATCTTGTTTTGAAGTATTGCACTTTTAAAGTTCTGCAGCAAATACCATTTTCATGAGGCTGTTAACTATAAACTATATTCATGTTTCTTAGCATTCACCTATGATTACTAAGGGAACACATGCAACACTAGTAGAGATGACCAGTAGTTACTTGTACTTGCTGTTACTTGTTTAAAAGTCTCATTTTTAATGCAACTCATTTTCAATAAACACTGAATTTTCCTCTTAATTTATTTCAATTCAAGCCCTTTTTTAAAGTCCATGCCGCTTGAGATTGGTGCTGATAGCTGCATCAGCCAGTGAGCATAACGATATCCTCTGGGGCTCTGGCCCTGTCGCACCGATGTGAAAGCATGGCGCGACATGTAGACGAGATGCAGGCAGGCGGACGGCTGGCAGTCTGCCAGAAGGGGGCTGTTCTGCATTGTTGTCGGCTTGGCCTACATGCTCAGCCAAGCATATTCTCTTACTGCAGACATACATCTAACATCATCTCTCTGTGCATCATCCTTTTTTTCCATCTCTTTTCACTCTCTTTCAAATCAACATCTCCTAATTCAGGTTGCCGCCAACAGGCATCATAATGACGTTCACGCTCTGCCTAATGCCATGTTGTTGCTGTATAATTTAAGCCTATTTTAAAAATAAATGGCAGGATTGGACTCATAGCTCTGTCCCTGTCTCAGCATGGGTATTAAGTGCACCAAAAACATTTTTCCAAGATCTGCACTGATGCATTTCTTACGCCATCAGAAAAGCAATTTTCGCCCACATGAGAGTGTTATTAATATTGGATGTGTATCGGGACCGATATGGTCTGCACGGAAATGTGGCCAAAAATATGATGAGCACTTATTTGGCTGGATTTTACTCAAGTCTGTCAGTGTCCCTCTAAATCCCTCCAGAAGGTGGACAGGTTTCATGAATTGTTTATCACAAACATATTAACAAATCTTCCACTGCAGAAGAAATATACCTCTAAATCACATTTATACTCAAACATGGGGCAGTTTTAATTATCAGGACTTGTACCACTCTTAACAGCAGTAGTTTCTAACACTGGTACGAGGGCTTGGAGAAGCTGTCTCAAATGATTTTAATCTGATAGGTTCAAGAGGTCATAGGGCAGGTGTCTCAAGACACATAACACAAAAGGAGTTTTAAGCAAGGTTTGGGTGTAAATAGCAAGTGGGCTAGCCAATCAGGATTGAGTGCAGTGATGTCATCTGAATGTGTAACTGATAAAAAATGACAGCGAGAGAGATGGTAACTCTCTGCGCCTCTAAGACTTTAAATGTTATTCTGTAAAGAATCAGAATTTACATGCTATATTTGTCTCTTTCCTTGTACTCTCCCACTTGCTTTCTTTGAAACAACCGTCTTTTCTCCTCCATCTCTAGATCTTCTGCTCTCCAATATGTAATCTTACAAATTAGCTGTAAGACATGGATTTAGTTTACACTTGTTTACACCAAAATAAAAAGATTGCGCATACTCACATCACACTTCAAGCCACAATGTATGAATGCATACCAACATGTCAAACCAACTGGTTACTGAAAACAAACGATACTAGACCTTTTACAGAACTAATTTAACTTTTGTTTAGGCCATTTTTATGGTCCAAAGGTCATTTTAATGAATGTATAAGCTCAGTTCCCCTTACCATGTGTACACATAAGTGTCGTATCAGAGTAACCACAGGTGTAGTTTATCATATTAACTATCAATAATTTTGTACAGTATCTGATGATTGCAAATTTCTTTTAGTGAAATGTTTTCTTTGTGCTATCTTTGTGCTAAACTTAATGCTTCTTGGTTTGGTATTATCTAATGCAATGGCTTTCATACATTTTTAAGGGTGGCTTAAGTGTCCAAATACTTTTAAGGGGCACACTGTGTATCCAACATGACTTATTCAGTGGAAGGAACCCCTACACTGAAAAACTATTAACTTAAAAAATGTACTTAGTAACATCTAACTTAACTGGTTTTATTCATGTAAAAAATGGTTATATGGTAAAATGGTAAAATAACAGAATTTGTGGCATCTGACATGTTGATTTCCACAAAAATAATTTCGACTTGTCTCTCCTTTATTTAAAAAAACAAAAACAAAAACAAAAATAGCAGTCAATGTAAGGCAGTGAATGAGGCCAGTTCATAAATGCTAAAATAAATAATAGTAAAATAAAAAAAACTTGTTGAATATTCCTTTAACACATTTTTCCAGTTCAACTAAATGCAATTATACAAAATAATGATTACTTCAGCTTTCTCAATTTTTGATCTCCAAAAATCAATGATAAAAGCCGACTTAGCTATACTGATATAAGTGCTAACCTCCAGTTGTTACCTCAAGGATCTATGTTAATGTGGGTATGACATATTGATAGCATATTGGTCTTGGCGGACTATTTGCTATGCTGAGTACAGAAATTTGCTGGAGACTTGCTACTGCTAGAACACACACAGACATACTGAATTAAGTATGTTGACATGCTGCTGCACAATTAGACATAAATACCTTCCCCATATAGCAGATCTAGACCAGTGAATCTGAGGTGGTGGAGGGTTTCATAGAAAACTCTTGCAGTGTATGCAGTGAAACCAGCTTACTTGCAAACTGAGCAAATTTAATTGTTAGCAAAGACAGACTTCTCAAGTTAACTGGCTATCTGATTACATGTCAAAGAACCTATCAGCATACACCATGTGAGTCGATTGGCTTGAAATATCACATGTGAGCAAGCTGATTGGCTAACAGATAACAAGTTCAAAGAACCTATCGGCTTGCGCAGTTCAGAGTTTAATGCCTGAACTTAGCCATTTGTATGGTTGATTTAATCATATTAACAATTTTGACTTGAAAGGCTGGAGTTCTATTGTATACAGACTTTAGTTGAATCACAACCTCAAGGAATAGGAAAAAAGAGCGTTGAATTTTCCCTAATGTACACAATCTGCTTTACCGTGGTAATGTCTTGTGCAATGGCTTTGTGATTGTTTCATAGGGAAGGGCTCTTAAAGTCACATCTAATTGGCTGGAACATCTGACTAACACAGAGCTGAACATTGCTTATTATCTGTGTTATGTTAAAATCGGGAGTGTAGGCAGTGCTTGTGTGCATGAATAACCAATAATGTGAATCACATTTTGCTAGGGGTCTGTACATCACATGACCTTTGGGCCTCTGTGTGTTATTCTTGGAGAATTATGGAATGTGATGCATATGTCAAAGGTCACACATCACAAGAACAGAATGACAGCCTTGTTTGTCTCAACAATAGAAGAATCCCTGTCAATTGTCCTTGTCATCAAGAGCTGTGACTAAAGTAAATTCAGATGAACATTAAAAGAACAAGAAAAGAAACTTTTACCAATACAAACTAAGAATTTGGCATAGATAGATTAAATAAAAAAGTTAGCATATGGAATTTTGGTCTCAGAATAATAATATGCTTAAATAGCAGTGCTGGGGAGTAGTTAACTAAAGGTATCGGTCCATGCTACTAACTTAACTACTTTTCAGCGTGAAAGCAGTTATTTTTACAATAGTGTATAGCTTTTCCCGTAAAAAGCTACATTTTTCAACTGTTTTCTTTTTTTGTAATCTGTATATTTATATATATATATATATATATATATATATATATATATATATATATATATATATATATATATAGATTACAAAAAAGAAAACAGTTGAAAAAATATATTATATATATATAATTTTTACTTCTTCAGCACTGGTAGATTTTTTCACTTATTTTGAATATAAAAAACTCTGCCAGTACAGTAAGACATAATACACGTTAAAAATACATTCTCTGAAAAACCTAAATATCTTATACAGTGTTGCTTCTAAAACAAGATAAAGCAAATGTATATATATATATATATATATATATATATATATATATATATATATATATATATATATATTAAGGATTTTTAGATATTTTTACAGAAAAAACAATACAAAAAGTACCATCAAGAATATGATTTTTGCCCTAATATCAAAGGTCTTACTAGAGAAAAAAAAAGTATGATCTAACGGATTTTTTTAATTAAAAAAATATGATCGTGCCTGGTGACAAGTACATGGAAAATGGCTAGAAATAGCATTTTAGCTTAGCGTAAAGCTAAATGTTCACACGACAGTTTACACAAGGTTTATTTCCATTTTTTCTGCTCCAAACTTACTTGAAACTTACTTCTCTGTCTGCTCATATGAATGTAACACATCTTAAGAATTTTTTTCTTTGGATCGCATCATTTATATGGATAAATGTTTTCCATCTGAATAGACTAAGTAGTAAATTAAACAAATGATAATAAAACGCAAAGCAATCTCTTCAGTAATCAAAATACTATATGTATACTAATATAACTGTATTCTGATTATCAACGACTTAAATTGTAACTTTAGTGGAATACAGTTAGTAATATTTTGTATTTTAAATACAAAATCCTGTTACATGTCTTCCATTACTCCTATCTAGTTTTATTAGTATATATTAAATACAAATGTATTCATCCATGGTGACCATTTTTAAATTTTATGTTGTCACCCTAATTGTTTAATGTCACCCATGTTAAATATATAACTATCACGTAATATTGTTGAATTAAATTATATAACATGATCCGATTGTTAGACTGATTTCTAAAAATATTTTCTTCTTTAAATAGCTTCTGTGTAGTTAGCTAAATTTTGAAGGTAGCATGTAGTGTAGCTAACTGCTTTTTACTTGAGAATCTTGACTGTAGTTTAATTACTTTAAGTTATAAGTAGCTTGTAGCTTGAGAAGCTGCAGTTTCAAAGCATCTTCCCCAATACTGTTAAATTCAATATCGGTATGTTGGCTTTGTCTAAACAACATACTGTAATTGTCGGCATGTAGTACTGTACATTGTAATGTTTTTAGGTTTAGGTTTTTAAATATCCTATAATAGCCTTACACAGATTAAGAGAAAGGATTATTTATTCAGATTTAAATAAGATTTATTCTATTGTTTCAAGTGTTTGTTTATTTTTGAATGCATCCCTGGCATTTTTTGAGAAACAGCCTTCCAGATGTCACTTACACAAGAAGTAAAGACACAGACTTTAACATTTTTCATCAGATGCTCTAAGATATATTCAATCGTTGGGAACGGAAGAAAAAATTGCATAATGCAATTTAAATCCAGTCCTAAAAGCCAGGTGGCCTGTGCAGTAATGCCAGAATTTTCTTTCAATGCCTTTCATTCATCTGTGGTACTTCCAATCCAATCTTTCTGTGTTTTTAGGTCACCTGATAAAAATTACATTGCAGTAGCAAAATAATACTTGCCACATGTCTTTTGTAATAGCCTACTTTCAAGACACTAATGTAACATTAATACAGCGCTGCTGCAGCATTGTTACAATGAAACAGGTTTTGCAACATTTAAACTCAGCTCAGCATTAACCTTTATTTGGCTGAATGTTAAACACAAAATCATATTATATCAAACACTCAGATGCTGGGAAATCTATATCATTTCTCTGATAATGAGATGACCTCTGCAGTAATGCTGTGTTCTGTCTGTTGTTTACTCCAGGAACGGTGAAGCCTACGGGGAAGGCTGAGAGGTGGGCAAACAGGAAGTGACACGGTTGTGTGTATGAGTTGTGTCTGTGTGTGGACTGACCCTAATCAAAATGGACAGTTTGCACTTATATAAGCAGCTCAAAACAGCCAACAGGTTTGAAGACCATCCTGAAACAACATATGTGACTTATGTGAGTATATGTGCATGTGTGAACGTGTTTTTTCTCATGTGCACATGAATGTATGCATCTGTGTCCACTTTAACAGGAACAGTTCACCCAAGAAAGAAAATTCTGTCATTATTTACTCACTCCATGTTGTTCCAAACCCATACACTGCAACTGGAACTGCAAAAAAAAAAAATATATAAAACTGAAAAATACTTAAAACAACAAAAAAATGGCTTGAGAAACAGAATATCATAAGATTTTGTCTTAATCTAATGAACTTTAGTGGGGTTTATGCTTAAAACAAGAAAAACACTTCTCCAATGGGGTAAGAAAATGTTTTTTCCTTACCCCATTGACAATAGTTTTTTCTTGTCTTAAGCATAAACATTACGTTTCTAAATTTAGTTATATTTCTCTGAAAACAATACAAAATATCTTATGTAATTTTGTTTCTCAAGTAAATTTATCTTGTTTTAAAGGTGCACTCAGTAATTTTTCCAGTAAGTTTCAGTAAGTTTTACTCATAAAGACATGAATTGTAATTTTGCAATATGTAGGAAATCACGATCACTCACATTAAAATGAAGATTCCAGTCATATCAGTAACCTTATAAAAGTTGTTTTATTCTACATGGAGAGGGTCCGCACATGGGGGCTGCCATGTTAGAATCACATGACCAGCCGTCCTGTTATTTGACACTTTCACTCATTGATTAAAGTAATCATGGCTGATTGTGAATAATACATTTCTACAATGGCATCTGAAACTGAAAACTATTGATTTTAAATTATGCTGCATCCAAGCCACTAGGTGTCAGTGTAAGTCCAAGATGACACAAAGACAAAAGTTACTGAGTGCACCTTTAAGAATGTTTAAATATTTTTACAGGAAAACAAGACAATTTTTATTAAATTTTTTGCAGTGTAAACTCTTTCTTTCATGGAACAATAAATATGTTATTCTGAAGAATTTGCTTGTCACTGTACAGTATTTACAGTGAATAGGGACTGAGGCTTTCGAGTTTCAAAAGGATGCAAAAGCACCATAAAAGAACCATAAAAGTTGCAATATTTCAAGTCTTCTGAGGCCATACGATAGCTTTGTGTGAGGAACAGACCAACGTTTTAGTAGTTATTGACTAAAAATCTTGTTCATGAGTTCATGAGAGAAGTTCCGATTTGTGAATGAGTCAATCTTTTGAGTGTAATCTTTTTAATAAATCAATTTATACAGTTCACAAAACAGGTCAGACAAATTTGTTCACAAATCAGACTGATCCTGTTCTGAAGTTCAGCTTACTACTCGATCCACTGGGTAGTTAATAGTAATCTGGTGAGTTAAATTATCAGTGAATAACGACGTCTGTTCCCCTTCAAAACTATCACATGATTTATAGAAGACTTGGAATATAGCGCACAAGACCAATTTTATGGTGATTTTGTCTCTTTTTTGAAGCTTGAAATATTCAGCTCCCATTGAGTGTAATGGGAAATCCTTCAAATTCATTCACTACTAAATTTCTCCTTTTGTGTCCAACGGAAGAAAGCCATGTGGGTTTGTAACTACATCAGGGTGAGCAAATTGTGACTTTTTATTTTTGGTTAAACTAATCCTTTAAGCAGTCACATAGGTGCACGCACCGATGTCTTTCTTGCAGTTTTGATCACTGACAAACACATAATTCCCACTGGCTCTATTTCTCTGTACTAACAGCACTTGACAAAGCACCTCACAGTTAAAGTGCTGATCAAGAATCATATTTTTCCCTTTCCAGGCATAATCTCAGTCATAAAAACAGATTCTGGCTCAGCACTCCTACTGTGCACATATGACTTTCAAGGAAAAAACCTATGAAGAATAATGCTGAGGATGAGACGAGGTAAGCACAACCAGCACACACACAAACACACACACACACACACACACACACACAATTGGATGAGGATTTGCAGTGATATTTACTGAATAGTTGGGTTAACTCTTTTCATTGGGGTATAACTGAGCATACTTTATGTGTTAGTGCTTTGCTGCTGACGGAGGGCATGCATTGAGAGCAGATCTGTCCGTTGGATTCAGCGTTTTACACAGCACGCCATTTTACACACCTGAACTGGGAGTAAAGTGTAAACAATATTTTTCATAAACTAAAAGAGATAAATCCATGATTTAACATTTTATCATGTTTCATAGCTCATGTTTCATAACTTACACACATCATTGTACGATTACACTCCAAAAATAAAAGTTCTTCAATGGTTCTTTACCACACTTTACTGTAGATTACACAAAAAATCTTTTTTTGCTTTTCAGGGCTGCAAAAAAGCAAATCTCTTGTCAGTGGTGATAGAAACAACTGATATAAGACTTAAGTTCCTTACTTATGAGTCATGTGTTTAGATCTGTGAAGAAAGCAATCATGGTTGTGGGCCTCTCCCATAGTCTATATACATCTCTCTAGCATTTTTTCTTTTTTAATTAATTTTTATTTTTTCTGACCTGTTGACCAACAGATTTCCCAGTCGTTAAAAGGACTTTTAGATATCATTTTAAAAATACTTTACTCACAAAGAGCATTTTATAGCCAATGAGATCAGAGGTGAGCATACTGTAACTAGAAATGTTTATATTAACTTGAGAAATTTCCATGACTTTTCCCGTCCTGAAAATTCAAACGTTAAAATTCCCTGACATTTCCATTTTTTTTTTTTTTTTTTTTTTTTTTGTGAGTGTGGGAACCCTGGTAAAGTATATGGTGCCCTGATGAGAATTTACATGAAGCTTCTCATCATTCTTCTTTAACAAGCTCTCTGCCGTGCAGGCCGAGATCAAATCTTGCATCCTGACTCCAGCAATTTAACAACAAAATCATTGTGTGTTTATGTGTGAGTAAACAGTTTCATTAAACTCAAGTGGCACTTAAACACACCGTAGACTCAGTCGTTAGGAATCATAATGAACGTTTCATAAACAATTCCCAAACAATTACAAAAAAACTGAGGCCACTCCCACTTCCTGTTTCCAGTTAAATGGGAAGCACATGCTAAATGTGAATGCAACCACTGAAGAATTCCAAGGAATAATGAAGTTTAAAGGGGTCATATCATACTTTTTTCATCATTTTATTTTTTCCCCTGAGTTCCAGTAATAAAGCTCGTCAAAGGTCAATTTAGTAATTTAGTTTAATATAACTATTTCCACTCTTTCTCTCTCTCTCTCTCTCTCTCTCTCTCTCTCTCTCTCTCTCTGACTGTTAAACGGGCAGTTTTTTGTACCTTTAAGTCTTCTAGCAAACACCCTCTTTACATATGAAATGAGTAACAGTGGTTAGTTTTTTTGGTTGCAGGTTTGCTGTCTGGTCTAATATACTGTCGTTTGCATTGTCCCATCCCAATAATAGCCTATTTGCAAAGCTTGCATTATACTGTAATGTGACAGGTGAATGATGTAACACATTTTTTTGTTTTTGTTTTGTCCGGATCTATTACATTATTCTAAAACACATAAAAAATGCAATTCACCCAAAACAATTATCTGAATACACCTCTTCTATGATAATATGTTTTCAATTACTGAATTCAAAGTCATTTTGATGTTTTTTTCTTTAAGTAATAAATGTCATGTTGTGAAACCATCTGGAGACAGTAGAATCAAATCAAAGTCTCTTTAAAAGTTGAAATTATTGAAAAAAGGAAATGTTGGCACAAGTAGTGCAGAATAATCTTTTATTATTATTTATTAATAATTTTTAATTATCATTTACTTAAAAAAAGCAGCGAAACTAGTTTTTTTTTTTTTTATATTATTAATATTTGAACAAATTTTGTCCACAAAATGAAAGTCAGTATAACCAAAAAGAGAAAGAACATAAAATAGAGAGGACCCCTTTAGACCCTTTTTAAGATTGTGTGGGAAGTTTTAAAAAATATCGGATATTCTGACATTTTTATGAAAAGTCACAGTTTGTTCAGGTCAAATGGTTTGACCCTGAGAAAATTCTTGATATTCTTGCCTCAAAAATTCATGATATTTGTAAAAACAATTAATAAAATAAAAAATGTTTTACCTTGAAAATTGTTTACATAATTAATGATTAAGTTGTGTACACTCACATGTATTCAAGGTGCAAGGAAAGTACAGTAATTTATAACCTTTAACTTGTAGTTTTTATTTTATTTTTTTTATTTTTTATTTTTTTGCAAAAAATGTTGGCAAAAAAAAATAAAAAGACAAAAAAAATGAAATCTTCCCTTAAACCTTATTTTTATTTTCTAGCTTCTGAAAATATTTAAATGTGATGCTAAATTTGTATTTATGATTGTTTTACATTTTTGATGTACTGTATTACTTTTTTGTAACTTTTTTACTTTTCTTTTTCGTCTGGATTGTACAGCACTTTGGGTCAACCTCTGTTGTTTTTAAATGTGCTTTATAATTAAATGTTGACTTGACAAAGATTACATTTCTACAAATTTCACATGTGTGTAATGAACTAGATTTTTAAAACATTTAACATTTTTATCACTTCAAAAAACCATAAAACCATAAAACAATCCACTCTGTACCGCAAAAACTGCTGAAGGAATAGTTCACCCAAAAATTTAAATACTGTCATTGTAAAATATTATCGAATCACCCTCATGGAGTTCCAAACCAGTTTTCATTTTTCCATGAAGAACTGGGGAGGATGCTTTGAGTTCTGAATGAGTAGAGAAGAGAAAATTTATAAGAAAAGCAGAAAGATATTCAGAGAAATGTAGGCCAAGTGAAAATGTGTAAGCAGAACTGGAGCAGCACAAATGAAAATAAACACAACTGAACTTTTAATTAGCAAGGGAAAAATAAATTTACTGTTCACACATGCAGAAAAAGACACGAAAGAGAACAGCAGAACTCCCATGGACATTTACAGTATTCCATTTCTTTCTCTCTCTCTCTCTTTGATTCCCTGTCATTCTCTCCTTCCTTGCATCTCTTTTTAATGTCCTTTTTTCTGTATAAGGTTTTGTTTTAGCCCATTCCTTTTTTATTTGCTGATAATTCTATTAATAAACTAATTAAAAGATACCTTACTCAAGGCAGTTTGGGAGTCCTCAGATTGCCACACTTGTAGAACCTTCTGGAGAACTTCTAGAAATATCAAGTGCCCCCAAACCTTTATAATGGGGTTACTAGAGAAACTAGTAAATCTTTAGGGTTCTTGCAGGAACTTACAGATTGCATTTTGTAAGCTCCTCAGAGAACTGCCCTTTTTAAAAGCGTGCTGCCAATATGGCATTCTGATGGACCCCAAATGATGCTTCAAGTATCTTTTTATTAGGGGTTTTGGAAAAACCCTAAGCCTTAGTATGATCTACAGTAACTCCGATGCTTGCCTAGAAAGAGCATCTTGATGAACACCCTAACTGCCATAAGAAACACTTTCTACAAACCTCTCACAAAAACATCTCAACCTTTAGTTGAGCTTGAGTGTGCTTTCAAAAAAGAGGGTGGAGCAAGGTGGAGTCTCCTATTGTTTCATATCAAATCAACTCTAGAAACGAGCCAGACTTAACGTGGTTTCTATGTCACTGTTGTAAAGTCACAGCATTTAAAAGTAGATAAACTAAGGGCATATGGTCCAGACTCCCCTCTGGATTTTATTCAGATAAATACAGGTTTCTGCTGCCAGTGGGGGAAGCACAGGCCAGCGTGACCCCACCCTCTAAATACAGCCTTGAGGTTTGTGTGTGTTAAAAATACCCCACGCTGACCCATGGAAAAGAGTGATCCAGCCTTCCATGCATACTGTGTCTCCTCCCTTCATTCTCTTTCTCTTTTTACCGCAAATGCATTGTGGTCTACATGAGATATCTGCCTTACAATAATTATAAATACTTTAAAATGTGTTTGTAAAGCTCAAAAACAAAATTTTGGCAACAAAAATAGACAAACATGAGTTGTGAAATTCGAAGTTGCATGGGACCCAGTGTTGGGTAAGTTACTTAAAAATAGTAATCCATTGCAAATTATCAATAATTTCTCTAAAATTGTAATCAGATTACTTTACTAATTACTTTACTTTTAAGTTACTTTCTAAAACACTTTTCCGCTCAACAAATTCAAAATAATGTCTATATTTCTTTCTTGTTCATTGTTACACACAAGTCATTCATTCAGTCAGCACCTCACATTTCTCCTTAACAATGACTCATTACAAATGAGCATTTTATGTGTTCAATGAATGAGTCATTAGCCCCTTTTACATATGTAGCCTGGTAAATTGCAGTAAAAATGTTTGATTACTTTTACTGGAAAATGTACCACATCTGCTATTCACACATGCAACGGTTTCCGTCTTTTTAACCATTTTGCACACCAAAGTGTCAGCACTCTGAGATGTAGTTAGTTATTTTATCAGTCGACAAATTACTTCAACCGCTCAGATGAAGAGAAGCACTTTAAGGCTGGGATACACTACACCACTTCTAAAATCTGAAAATAATCTAAAAATACTAGGTGTCACACACACTTACCAACATTGTAAATGGCTACAGACAAAAACTGGGCATCACAAACTAAACGAGTGAGGATCATTCCAGCTGTCAAGTCAATCCAATCACAAACTCACGTGAAAACACACGCCCCCGTTTTAGAAGACACATGACATATGTAAACAAACATGGATGTATGGGAGCGCTGCCATTGTTGTCGCTGCTTCTCTGTTGCGAGTCTCAAAAGAAACAGGCCGTGTGCATTTGCGTTCAGAATTAGGTGGAAAGATGGAGATTGCAATGCGAGTTGAAGGTTAAAATTTTCCACTTTGAGCGCTTGTTGTCCATCTCCATTTCTTCATGCTCCAGTTTTGTGGCTGCATGCGGTTGATTTCTTACAAAATGACTATTTGAATCATGGAGCATCATACGCTACAAGATTTTATCTATAGTCAGCTATAAAATATCAAATATTTTTTATAACCTCTAACTAAATGGAATAATTTCACTATCTGTCCGGTTTGATGATATTTTTTTTTTTACTCAAGAGTACAGAATCCTCTCTGTCTTATGTCAGCGCATCCTGACCTCGTATGTGCTCAAACCATTAACATTTTGGCTCTGTTCACACATAGCATCAAAACGTAACGTTTCGGGGGCCTGGGTGGCTCAGCGAGTATTGACGCTGACTACCACCCCTGGAATCCAGGGTGTGCTGAGTGGCTCCAGCCAGGTCTCCTAAGCAACAAAATTGGCCCGGTTGCTAGGGATGGTAGAGTCACATGGGGTAACCTCCTTGTGGTCATGATTAGTGGTTCTTGCTCTTAGTGCTCTTAGTGGTAAATTGTGCGTGGATTGCAGAGAGTAGCATGAGCCTCCACATGCAGAGTCTCTGCGGTGTCATGCACAGCAAGCCACATGATAAGATGCACGGATTGACTGTCTCAGAAGTGGAGGCAACTGAGACTTGTCCTCCACCACCTGGATTGTTTAGTGACTCGCCTCAATCCGGGTGGCGGAGGATGAATCTCAGTTGCCTTCGCATCTGAGACCGTCAATCTGCACATCTTATCATGTGGCTTGTTGAGCGTGTTACCGTGGAGACATAGCACGTGTGGAGGCTTCACGCTGTTCTCTGCGGCATCCATGCACAACTCACCATGCGCCACACCGAGAGCGAACCACATTATAGTGACCACGAGGAGGTTACCCCATGTGACTCTACCCTCCCTAGCAACCGGGCCAATTTGGTTGCTTAGGAGACCTGGCTGGATTCACTCAGCATGCCCTGGATTCGAACTCGTGACTCCAGGGGTGGTAGTCAGCGTCTTTACTTGCTGAACTACCCAGGCCCCCCAGTTTTATGTTCTTGGCTGACAGAAGTGAAACCCAACATGGTCTTCTGCTGTTGTAGCCCATCCGCCTCAAGGTTCAACATGTGCATTCTGAGATGCTATTCTGCTCACTACAATTGTAGAGAGTGGTTATCTGAGTTACTGTAGCCTTTCTGTCAGCTCAAACCAGTCTGGCCATTCTCCGTTGACCTCTCTCATCAACAAGGCGTTTTCACCCACAGAACTGCTGCTCACTGGTTGTTTTTTGTTTTTCGCACCATTCTCTTTACACTCTAGAGACTGTTGGGCGTGAAAATCCCAGGAGATCAGCAGTTACAGAAATACTCAAACCAGCCTGTCTGGCACCAACAATCATACCACGGTCAAAATCACTATCATCACATTTTTCCCCATTCTGATGGTTGATGTAAATATTAACCGAAGCTCCTGACCCATATCTGCATGATTTTATACATTACACTGCTGCAACATGATTGGCTGATTAGATAATAGCATGAATAAGATATTTTGCATAATATAAAGTCTATTTATAGCACTTTTTTCTTCTTATCTTCATGACAAATAAGCATATTCTCATTACTGTAGTGTATCCTGACCTTTTTCTTTTGAGTTATTTCAATTGTTCTCAGTGGTGATCCTCATTAGATTCTCAATTCTGTAATACTATAATAAAAATAATGGAATACAAAATTACTTTTTTATTTAAATGACCCTACATTAATGACAGTACAATAAAAAGGAACATGATCTATAAACACAATTTAATTGAAAAAATAAAATGTTACACTTTATTGCATTAGAGTAATGAGGGCTTGATTGTCATTCAAATAAAAATATGATCATAAGAAGACCCTTATACTGTATGTGTTCCAGTGTTTTTATCTATCTCAATATGCAAATATTTGAAAGAGAGCAAGAGAGACTGACAAGTGAAAGGGAAGATTGTTGCTTATGCATCAGTACTGTCTCCATCAAATGTTGCAAATGAAACAGTTCTCTGTTGTAAATGTTAGCAGGGCTTATAAGTACAACTACATAGGCCTACTGTGGGCAAACACGGAGTATCTGTGATAACAGAGGACTGGCATTAACGTCAGCTGCTGGATGTGTAAGCAGTTTGGCAGCTTACAGAGCAAAAAGCACACACTGCACATAGACATTCATAAAGTGATTGCCTGAACTATACTTTTGTATGGTATTTCATGAAGATGGGGCTTATTGTGTGAGAGTGTGTGTAGGAGTAGGGGGTTGTTGGGGTGGGGTGGTGTGGGTGTCAACGAATGGATGCAGTGGAAAAACAAAGCCTGTGTTGTGTTTGTGTGAAGACATCTTTGTATAAAAAAGGATTTGGATGAGGCTGGTAGCATTTAGCATGACAATGGCTCACACTTTCAATTGAACGTCATGTGAATAATCAAAGGGTCTGATGTACGCAATCATAAAACATTCTTTGAATGTTTATGGGGAATTTGCTCTCTTTACTTGATCTGCCATCATTTATACACAAGAAGAAAAAAGAACAGGACAAGAAAAAATCAAATAATGTTTATATCAAGCTTATAAATACAAATTATTCCTACAGTGTTTACCTTTTTTCATTTGTCTGGGTTTTAACGTTTTAAACAACATCAGCTGACTGAATCTTTATTCTTTTTACGTTTTTTTTTTTTTCACATACCAGACATATATATATGTATTTTTTTTACCGTAGACACATAAAAATAAACATAATGAACCATAAACTAAATCCATGATTACATAGGGTACTAATATGAGAACTAAATGTAGAATTTCATATTTCTTTGTGAACATTAACACTGGGGCATTAACACTGGGGTAAATTAAATTACTTTGAAACAACAAAAGTCATTTTTAATTTTGTTTCTAAAGAAAGAATTAAAATTCAAGTACGACCAGAATGTGTTTTTACTATGATACTCCTTCATTTAAACGTTTGATTGATGCTGCCATCTAGTGGCAAAATCTCTTTGTGGGCTGTTCACTTTAACAGGTAAGGTTAGATGAAGAAAATGTCCACAATGTTTAATCGTCAAAGCACATTATTCAAATGTACTCCAAAACTTTACCTTTAATACATTTAATGAATGGCTATTAAATAAAATATAATAACATAAAATAACAACATAAAAGCTCAGATGCTATAAATAAATAAATCAATGTTATATATATATATATATATATATATATATATATATATATATATATATATATATATATATATATATATATATACACTACATTTTTCAATCCTTCTGTCGTGCCCATGTGTAGGCCTACTGCCCTGAAGATATTTTTTATAACTCTTCACTGACCTTTCGTGCCTGTCGCATAATATTTCATATGAATAATGCACTCAAAAAACATATTTAAGTCTATTTTTAAGATTTACGCATTTCAGATTCATATCAAATGCCATCCAATTGAATTTTGTAATGTTTAACAAAATTAAATGAATAAACCTTGATATATATATATATATATATATACAGTACTGTGCAAAAGTCTTAACTAAACATTTGTCTTAAGATGGTTATTTATATCTTCAGTTTTAGTGTGTCAATAGGAAATATAAATGTTAGACTCCCAAACATTACTTTTGCAAATAGAAAAGATTAGAATAGAAGGACAGGGAGCCCTGCAACAGATGTCATGGCCCCCACAGAGCCCCCCACTAACATCGTGTCAGTCTGAGATTACATAAAGAGACAGAAGCAATTGAGACAGCCTAAATAGATAGAAGAACTGTGGTGAATTCTCCAAGAAGCTTAGTACATCCTATCTGCCAACAACCAAGAAAAACTGTGTCCAGGAGTACCTAGGAGAATTGGTGCTGTTTTAAAGGCAAAGGTGGCCACACCGAATATTTATTTCGCTTTTTTATGTTTACTGGACTTTGTATGATATTAATTGATAAATAAAAACTATTTATGTCATTATTTTTGTAGACATCCTCACTATGCAACATTTTTCACAAGTGTCTAAAACTTTTGCACAGTACTGTGTGTGTGTGTGTGTATATATATATATATATATATATATATATATATATATATATATATATATATATATATATATATATATATATATATTACATTTCATTTTGTTACAGATTACTCGATTCAATTTGATGGAATTTTATTATGAAAATGAAATGCATAAATCTTTAAATTATTATTATTTCTATTTTTTATTGTTTTTTTTTTTTTTTTTTTTTTTTTTTTTTTTTTTTTTGAGTGTTTGTGAATAGAGAGGGCTTGTTTCTTCCCTCACATGGCCTGAACGTGTTCTTGTCTTTTTGTGTTTTCTGACTTTTTTGCCACTTACATGTGTGACAGCTTTACAGGTTTACATACAGAGGTTGCACTACAAACATCTGTAGGACTAAGTTGTGAAATTTCGATTATGTTCTTTTCATCCGTCTTATTAGTTTTAATTTCCTTGATACTTAGTACATTTGAATGTGATATGATATTGTCTTGATATAGTCAACATTTTCAATTCTTTAAAATGACAAGCGCGAGTCTAATGAAACTGGTGGAATGTATTTTAAAGTGTGCTTACATTATTGCTTTATTGATTTATCAGGCTAAAGCGGCAAATCGCTCTCTCTCTCTCTCTCTCTCTCTCTCTCTGTCTCTCTCTCTCTCTCTCTCTCTCTCTCTCTCTCTCAGCACGCGCAGGCATGATAGATAGATGACGTGTGGTCTATCATCTATATTCCAAATACAGCATTACAGTGTTCACCGCTAGAGGGCAACGTTGTTCTGTGTTGACAGTTGGCACAGGTCTTGCTCACACTAGTCTGTAATGCAAAGGAAGCACAAACATGAAAACGTAAACAGTTCAGCTTCATTTGTGTGAATCAACATCAAAATATGGTGATTTATTAGCTATGACTATAGCAACTACTTGAGTCAAAACCCAATTTATTCCACATATGTTGATGTAATTTAAACACTTAAAGAACCCAAAATGCTAAAATTAGCAAGACCCAATGAGAGGAGAGATTAGTCACATCTGGGTAGAACTCTCTCTCTCTCTCTCTCTCTCTCTCTCTCTCTCTCTCTCTCTCTCTCTCTCTCTCTAAATTCCATTTGTGCTCAAGAACTAGAGCTAAGAGTCTATCTCTCAGATGAAAGCGTAGTGCGTGCTTGATGAAAGGGTTGTGTATGTGGGTAGAGGGCAGTAATTAAAGCTATTCTCCAGAGCAGATAGTCAGAGTCTGCCACAGGAGTGGTCACACCCCTTCCTGTCTGGGAGATTTGATCCATGACTCCTGCTGCTGAGTAACCTAGATAACACACGAACATAGCCTATCAGAGATGTCTCTTGAATAGTGTTTCATCTGAAATCAGAAACGTCTCAACATTATCTGCTAAATGCCTTTTTGATATCTGAGAGCATCAGATATCAAACCCCACAATGAAAGTGAATGGTGACTGAGGTTGTCAGTCACTAACATTCTTACTAACAGCAGAAGAAAGAAAGTCATACAGGTTTGGAAAAACATGAGGGTAAGTAAACTATGACAGAAATTTCATTTTTGGGTAAACTGGCCCTTTAACTGGTCAGTATCACAGTATTTAAACAACATTTGTTCATTCAAATGTTGAATGGGGATATAGAGAGAGAGAGAGAAGAAATTATAATGGGCCTTAAGCAATACTATTAATTCAAGACCTTCTCAGTCACCATTCACTTTCATTGCATCTTTATTTCATACAATGAAAGTGAATTGTGACTGAGACTAACATTCTGCCTAATACCTCCTTTTGTGTTCCACATAAGAAAAAAAGCCATAAGGATTTCTTACTACATAGAGTTAATAAATTATGACAAAGTTTTCATTTTTGGGTGAACTATTTCACATTACAGTTAAAGGGATAGTTCACCCATAATGGAAAATTCTCTCACCATTTACACACCCTCATACCACCCCAGATGTGCATGACTTTCTTTCTTCTGCTTATCATAAATGAAGACTTTTAGAAGAATATCTCAACTCTGTAGGTCCATAAAATGCAAGTGAATGGTGGCCAGAACTTTGAAGGTCTTTTGAAGACATTTCATACTGCTTCTGACGATACGGATTTAACCACTGGAGTCGTAGGGAATTTCTTCTATGCTGCCTTCACATACTTTCTGGACCTTCAAAGTTCTGGCCACCATTCTCTTGCATTGTGTGGAGCTGCAGAGCTCAGATATTCTTCTAAAAATCTTCGTTTGTATTCAGCAGAAGAAAGAAAGTCATACACAATGATGAGAGAATTTGGGTGAACTATCTTAAATAAAATAAAATAAAAAAATAGTTCACTTTTCTTCTTAAGAGTTACAGAACGAACAGTGCAAACATAGGATGATCAATATCAGCATATTTAGCGACCAGAACATTGTCAGGATAGATGTGTAAAATAAACACTAGTTGTGTCTGAAATAGATCAAATAAATGCCATTTTATTTGAGAGCTGCGTGAATTGGTTTTAGCCAGCAGTGCTTGTCTGCGTCTGGGCGTTTCGCGCATGCGCACAAATCTTTCTCCTTTTCCAGGCCAGTGCGGCAGGCGGGACCGCAGGGAGAGCGAGAGATTTTAGGAAGGACAGTTACAAAAGTTAAAGAAGAGGAAAAATCATGACACGAGACTATAATCTCATCAACCGTCTCTCCTCGCTATTAAATGTGACATCCATCAACATGGTGCTCGCGTCACCTATTAAATAGGCCTATTGATTTTTTTTTAAGAACCCAAAGCAACTTGAGGATATAATGCCGGAAAACGGATGAGAACTACTGCAGTCGCCTGGAATCGCTTGTTGGATATTGAATCCAGCGCTCGGAGATGCAGCTGGAATTTCTTCTCTTTTTTTTTTAAATACATGTACAGGCCTAATAATTAAAGTAACGTATTTCGGACGTGGAGAGAAGAGGATTATTTAACTACACGGGCGTTCGAGCCCACTATCTGTTATATTTCACGTCAGATTTGGCGCAGAGGTTTTGACTATGGGAATGCCATTACCTGTCTGATCTTATAGTCGTGTGTATGTGTGTGTGTCTGCCCGTGGGATGTGATGCAGCCACGCGTGGATGTCAAGATGGGTGATGCCGCAGAGATCAAGAACACGTTCATCGTCCCGACGATCAAATCGTTTGATCACTATGATTTTACAAGGGCCAAGATCTCCTGCAGTTTGACATGGCTCATTGCCAAAGCCTTTGGTTCGGGTAGGTGGTGCTTAAAGGTTTGAAAATCTTGATAAATTAAGAAATGTGACGTTACGTTAAGTTGGATATGCGGGTCATAAAGGTGTATCTGGTTGATGTCCCTGCAAAATGATCAACTCGGGGCCCGGGGTGCCTTTGAAATCATACTTTTTGTGGGTGTCATTTAAAAGTAGCCTGGGCCAGTGTCAGCATTTAGTTTTGAAATAAGCCGTTCAATAATAGCAGAAATGAAATATAAAAAATAAACTACACAAGCCCAGAGCATGATAACAGAGACAAACTGTTGCGCATTTCTACTGTCTTCTACTGTTGCGCATCATTGTATACATACGTTTGAAAATAATATATATATATATATATATATATATATATATATATATATATATATAAAGATACATTAACTACAGCAAAACCAGTGTGATACATGTGAAGACATCTTTTTTATCAACATTTCTGTGAAATGTTATCTAAATATCACATAATATACAATTTATATTAATATCTAATATGGGAATTACTAGTAATTTGAATTTCCTATTACGGTACTCATTACTGCTCAATGGTCGTGTCTAGAAGAGATCCCTCTTTCGTCAATCTCGCGAGATTTTACAATTCTACACACGGCGTTTGAAGTCGCACAGCAACGATGAGCGCTAGTACAAGATTATTTTAAACTGTCTGTTTTTATAAATAGTCATTCTTCATGATCAATTCAAGCTTTAAAATAAATATTTCACATAATAAATTTGCTAACTTCATCTCTGTGTGTGCTACTGATGGTCACGAGATATTGTAAGTCAGTGAAGAAGTACATCAATCAGCGCTGGCAATATGAGGCTGGTCTAGTGGTAACTAATTTGCCCTGTGTTCTAGAGGCTTGGGGTTCTAGTCCACCCATATGCAACTTTAGATTTGAATGAACAAAGATCACGGGGGCCTGGGTAGCTCAGTGAGTATTGACACTGGCTACCATCCCTGAAGTTGTGAGTTTAAATCCAGGGCGTGCTGAGTGACTCCAGCCAGGTCACCTAAGCATCCAAATTGGCCCAGTTGCTAGGGAGGGTGGAGTCACATGGGGTAACTTCCTCATGGTTGCAATTAAGTGGTTTTCACTCTCAGTGGGGCATGTGGTATGTTGTATTATCACAGAGAGTAGCATGAGCCTCCACATGCACAGCAAGCCACATGAAAAGATGCACGGATTGACTGTCTCAGAAGCAGAGGCAACTGAGGGTACGTTTACACACAACGATGTACTAAAAACAGAAAAGTTTTTCCTTTGCATTTTTGAAAAGTTTGCCATACAGACGACAACGTTTTCAAAACGATCCCCGTTCACACGGATCCGTGTGTATCCCAACATATAAATTATAACTTTTGCTTGTACTGATATCTATTTTTCTAAAGGATTATTTTGATTCATTCTTAAATGTCTCATACATTAAATAAACATGTTTAGTTGATATTTAATTTTAAAGTTATAAATAATAAAGCTTACCGTAATTTCTTTATCCTTCATCAATGTGTCAAACAATAGTCCTTATTTCAAAGCTATGAGTGCACTGTAAAATAGACATTTGCAAACAAATAACCCACAGTTCACACCATCACCTTGCATGCACTGCTGTGGATTGCAAACAGTCCAGCCTTCCAGTGACCCATATTCTGTAAAAGCCTCTCTGAAAACACGCAGCAATGAGTGAAAGATGTGCATGTTTCACATGTTCAAAATATTATTATATTCCCATAAAAAAATGTATTATTGAGATAGTATTACATACTGGTGAGGATGAAAATTGAATTACTTCAGAATATCCATGTCTTCCTTTTCTATAGAAGTGTTTGTACAACCTCATTGAGTCATAAAAAATGTACTTCTTTATATAACAAAATAACTTCAAAATAATAAAAAGTAACAACAAACAAATTCGTTCATGACCAAAATTGTGTAGATTAAATAAGACAATGTGAGTACTATCATTCACAGTTTAGACCTCACCCAGAGTATAAAATGGTTTCCCATTTCTGGCGATTGGTCCTCAACAATTCTTGGCATGCAGAAAAGTTTTTGAGCATTCTACAAATGAATGTTTTTGAGTGTATTAAACTGAACATTAATTTATAAGAAATAGGCTAGAGTCAAAAATATAGCGTTAAAGAGCAGCAATTACATAAATATTTTACTTAAAAAAGAAGATGCAGGGCGCATGCGGGCTGAAGTGAATCAACTGGTTTGTTAACAGTATATTAAAAATCTGAACAAACTGATTTACTAAAATGAATTGGACAATCCAAAGCTGCATATACACTGGCGGCCAAAATTTTGGAATAATGTGCAGAATTTGCTCTTATGGAAAGAAATTGGTATTTTTATTCACCAAAGTGGCATTCAGCTGATCACCAGGGTTGGGAGAGTTATTTTTGAAATGTATTCCACTACAGATTACAGAATACATGATGTAAAATGTAATTTGTAACGTATTCCGTTAGATTACTCAAGGTCAGTAACGTAATCTAAATACTTTGCATTACTTCTACAGCACTGGTAGATTTTTTTCACTTGTTTTGACTATAAAAACTCTGCCAGTACAGTAAGACAAAATACACATGTTAAAAATACATTCTCTGAAAAACCTAAATATCTTATGCAGTGTTGTTTCTAAAACAAGATAAATCTAACTGATCTTGTTTTAAGGATTTTTAGATATTTTTACAGGAAAACAATACAAAAATTATTATCAAGAATACGATTTTTGCCCTAATATCAAAGGTCTTACTAGAAAAAAAGAAATTATGATCTAACTGAATTTTCTTGATAAAAAAATATGATCGTGCCTGGTAACATGTGCATGTTAAATTGCTAGAAATAGCATTTTAGCTTAGCGTAAAGCTGACAATTTACACAAGCTTTATTTCTATTTCTTCTGCTCCAAACGTTCTTCAAACTTACTTCTCTGTCTGCTCGTATGAATGTAACACATCATAAGAAAGTGTTTCACCGCTGTTCAAATGCACTTTGGATCGCATCATTTATATGTATAAATATTTTCCATCTGAAAGGACTAGATATTAAATGAAACAAATGACAATAAAATGCAAAGTAATCTCTTCAGTAATCAAAATACTTTTTGAGTGTAACTGTATTCTAATTACCAGTGATTTAAATTGTAACTGTAGTGGAATACAGTTACTTATATTTTGTATTTTAAATACATAATCCCGTTACATGTATTCTGTTACTCCACAACCCTGCTGATCACAATGTATAGTCAGGACATTAATAATGTGAAAAATTACTATTATAATTTGAATTTTTCTTAAATTACTTCAAAGAGTTCTCATCAAAAAATCCTCCACGTGCAGCAATGACAGCTTTACAGATCCTTGGCATTCTAGCTGTCAGTTTGTCCAGATACTCAGGTGACATTTCACCCCACGCTTCCTGTAGCACTTGCCATAGATGTGGCTGTCTAGTCGGGCACTTCTCACACACCTAACAGTCTAGCTGATCCCACAAAAGCTCAATGGGGTTAAGATCCATAACACTCTTTTCTAATTATCTGTTGTCTTATGTCTGTGTTTCTTTGCCCACTCTAACCTTTTCTTTTTGTTTTTCTGTTTCAAAAGTGGCTTTTTCTTTGCAATTCTTCCCATAAGGCCTGCACCCCTGAGTCTGAAACTGGTGTTGAGTGGGTAGAATTCAATGAAGCTGTCAGCTGAGGACATGTGAGGCGTCTATTTCTCAAACTAGAGACTCTGATGTACTTATCCTCTTGTTTAGTTGTACATCTGGCCTTCCACATCTCTTTCTGTCCTTGTTAGAGCCAGTTGTCCTTTGTCTTTGAAGACTGTAGTGTACACCTTTGTATGAAATCTTCAGTTTGTTGGCAATTTCAAGCATTATAATGCCTTCATTCCTCAAAACAATGATTGACTGATGAGTTTCTAGAGAAAGCTGTTTCTTTTTTGCCATTTTTGACCTAATATTGACCTTAAGACATGCCAGTCTGTTGAATACTGTGGCAACTCAAAAACAAACACAAAGACAATGTTAAGCTTCATTTAATTAAGCAAATAGCTTTCAGTTGTGTTTGATATAATGGCAAGTGATTTTCTAGTACCAAATTAGCAATTTAGCATGATTACTCAAGGATAAGGTGTTGGAGTGATGGCTGCTGGAAATGGGGCCTGTCTAGATTTGATCAAAAATGTATTTTTTCAAATAGTGATGGTGCTGTTTTTTACATCAGTAATGTCCTGACTATACTTTGTGATCAGCTGAATGCCACTTTGGTGAATTAAAGTAACAATTTCCTTCTGAAACAGCAAAATATGTACATTATTCCAAACCTTTGGCCGCCAGTATAAGTGGATTGGTCAGTCACTTGTTGTAACTGGTTCACTTACATTTTGATAATGAATTATTATTTTTTTGCCTACATTTTACTCTAAATATGACAAATTCCATTTTGCATAATATTGACTTCAATCTTGAGATATTAGTTACTTTAGCAATGTGTAGGCTATAACCCAAAGGTCTTATGTAATTTGAACATACTGTAACTAAAAATGAGTAACTATAATCTGATTACAAGAATTTTTACTCTAAAACAAATTACATTACAGTAACTAATTAGGCTACTTTGTAAAAGCATTACACCCAACACTGCCCATAATATATGAACAAGTTATAATAATAATAAATACCATTGATCACTTACCTATAACAGTGAAGATTTGGATTGGGATGAAGTGGTTCAGTAACAAAAGTATGAAGAACTTTGTTACGGACAAGGATGGACAAAGATGAAATCTTTCGTGGTGTAGTACAGTAAAACACTTCACATTGCAAGGCATCAGGTGTATACAGTTCCAGGCAATACAGTTTAAATTTACCTCCCACATCTTTGATCATACATCGAAAGGAACAACTTTACGGGGGTGAGACTGCACTCTGTTGGGATCAGGTAGGCTGATTATTCCACTGCTTTAATGGCAAGTAAATTCCATTAATGGCTTTAATGCATAAGAATAGATGTAGAAGAAATTAATTTTGTTCCTTGTGAGTGATAGTGGAAAGAAGAGCGCAAAAATCAGTTGTTGTAATAAACACAATAGCGACGGGCTGAATCAGCACGAGCAGAAAATGTATGCCAGTTGGGATCACTGACATTAGACAGCTTTAATGGCAAATAAATCCAGACAGGATGGCTTTAATTCATAAGAATAGATCCATACGAACAAATTGATATTATACTTTGGGAGATATAATGGAAGGAATACTGCAAAAAACGGGCTAATCTAACTGACCAGTGTGAGTGGCTGTTTCCTACCAGTTGAGATCATGGACATTAGACAGCTCTTAATGTAGAAGAATATATCCATAGGAATAAATTAATGTAATTCCTTTTAGTGAGAGTGGGAAGAGGAATGCAAAATTCTGAGCTCTTTAAAGCAATAGCGGCTGGCTGAACTTAATCAACCAGTAGGCTAAGAGCAGAAGTTTTCTGTTGCTCTTAGCCTACTGTCATTCAACAGCTCACTGTCATTCGACCACTTTAATGGCAAGTAAGTTCTGTAAAACATTGTTTAAGGTGCAATATGTAACAATTTTCATGTAATATTTGCCTTTTTTTGCCAGTGTGTGAATGGCTTGAAACGGAACTTAATAAATGAGCCCTTCCCAGGTTGCTTTTGCCGGGAAAATCCAAAGGATGTGATGTTTATGCGCGGTTCCGAGAGCCTTGCCTCAGACAGTAATAGCTTCTCTTCCGCTACTCAACAGCGACAACAAACTGCAACACTAGGTAACGTTATCTTAGAGATGGAATCCAGCAAACGTCCGGCTCTCAGCACAACACAGACTCCTACACAAACTCAGAGTAAAAAAAATAAAAAATTCGACTGAATACCGTCTGGTTAAGCAGAAACGTGATCATGGTCGAGCGAAAACTAGAGTGAACATCGGCAGGGCATTTGATTCCTGGAGGGAACTTTGTTCGGTTTTGGGGATCAAAACCGACCCTGAATTGGCGTTCTTCTTATTGGACAGGTAAGCTTACATAACTGCAAAGCATGTGAAATATAGTGCCATAAGGATTAATCTGTGTAATTTTAGCTAAACTACAATAACACATTAAATGAATGCTAGACAGTGTTCAAGATAATGCAAGAAGCTCCATTCATTAGTGTAATGTAACTTGGTTATACAGAAAATATATACAATCTATTTTTATAAAACAATAGCACATCGATATATCAAAATGTCAGTTGTGATGGAATCACATCAATACTGAATTGTGTCAACATATTTATAATGTACAGTATATTTTATAAACAGCTACTGTCATCATCCACCAAATTTAGCTAACAGCTATTGATAAAGCTGGCTAGCTAGCTAACGCCGACATAGGCTATTGTATAAATGCAGTCAATGTATCATGCAAAGAAACGTGATTACATCAAACTACAGTCTCTCGTAGTCAGACCTATATCCACACATTGTTTTAGCCCTGTTCCAGCACTGGAGAATCAGATATAATATACAGTCTCAAAGTTTGTAGTAAAACAATCATAACTGTGTAATTTTAATTATGCTACCTCATCTGTCAGCATGATGCCGGTGAATCACGTTCAGCCGCTGTGTACGTTACGTCATTGTTTTGGTCGATGTTCGCTCGCGTTCCTATGGAGTGTGTGCACGAGCACGAGCAAAAGGCAGCTGGCTGCAGTTCACTTAATGGCCACAGGTGTCATTAATAACAAGGGTTTCTGAATCTTACATACTGCACCTTTAATGCATAGGATTAGATCCATGAAAATTAATTATTATAATTCCTTGGAGTGACAGTAGAAGGAATGGAGCAAAATTCTGAGCTTTGTAAGTAGATTTAAGAGATTAAAAGTCCTCATAAATCTGACAGTTGTCAATGGTTCCAGCAATTTGCCGAAGTGGCTGGTCTCGTGACCTGCCACCAGGTGGCTGCCTCCTGCCAGTATGGACTGGCAGGTCTTGTGTGCTGCCACTGTCGTCTCCCCATCTGCCAGTAGTTGGTGGCAGGTCACGTGATCCGCTAGTGGTGGCTCCTGCCAGCCAGTGAGAGATTGAACCCCTGCTGTCATACAACTTGGTGGTCAAAAGTCATGAAACCAACGTATTCTTTTTCAAATAAACATCATCAAAACAACTGTACAACTCAAGTATACAACATTAATACTTCTTTACTATGTTTTTAAGCAAAATCTGTTCTGTTTACTTGCATAAACTGCCGAATGTTGATGCGTGAGTATGCTGCAAGTCCCAGTGAGAGACAAAAAAAGTGAGTGAGAGAGTATAGGAAAGAGGCTAAATGTAAGTGAAGTGTTTATAAGAAAAAATCTTATTCATAGTTGTACAAAAAAAATCTACATAATATCATGTAAATTGTGAAAAGCCACAATTGATGCCTGGGTCAAAATTGACCCGCAAACGTTTAAAAAAAAAAACATTATATCTCTTTAACAATTTGATAAAAAAATCTGAAAAAAAAAATAATAATGTAGTATGTATATTTTGATAGTCTTTACAATGTCACATGGTTTGACTCCCATACTAAATACTATGTGGTATTTAAAAATTATTATCTACCTCTCCCGGGTCAAAAATGACCCGAACGCAATATGAGGGTTAAAATTATGCCAGAAATTCCATCAGCAAACCTGTACACTTCCTTAGGGTACCATAACACCATGGTATTCTTTGATGTACCTTGGAGTACCATGTAAATCAAGGTAAATTATTATCATAATTACAGTACATGGTATATACCAAAGTACTGTGGCATTACCATCTGATACCATCACTGTACCACTACAGTACTTTTTTTAGGGTGTTCTTCTGTGCAGAACAGGAAAAAAGATTGCAAGCTGCTTTTATTCTAGTGAGTCAAGAGTCCATGAGTCAAGCAGTATACAGATGTTGCAAACAGTGAGTTTGTATCAGTAATTGTGGAAAAAACAGCATCTACATGGTGCTGTAGCCTTTGCCAAGTCTGCAGAAGACATTAGCCCAGATCCCTACATACAGTGGTCTCATGAAAGGCCACTGTCTGGTTTATGACTCTGTCCCCACAGTCAGTAATGAATGCTCAAGCCTCAAAGCAGATTCCCCTTTTCTCTTTCTGCACACAACACACAGTAATAGGATTGAATTTTCCAAAATAGCTCCCAATAGACAATGCTGAAAATAACACACAAACACACACACACAGACATACCCAGACACAGAGCACTGTTGCATTTGACTGGAACAGCAGCCCAGCCCAAAAAGAGAAGCCTGTGGAGTGAAATGCAACAGAGCCAAGATGGGAGACCCCTGACAGAAGTGTGTATATGTGTGTGTGTGTGTGTGTGTGTGTGTGTGTGTGTGTGTGTGTGTGTGTGTGTGTGTGTGTGTTTGTGTATCTGTATAAAGTCTGGTTTTCTCATTGGAGTTGTTGGTCTACATGAACTCTAATGTGGTTTATAAAGTATAGATTTACTCTGATCTCCATTCCAGATGGCTCTAAATCCACTCTGTTTTCCCACTTTAAAGTTAATAGGGCTAATCAAATTTTTGATAGAGGCATCGTAACACTCAGTTTCGTGGCTGTAGGAATAGAAGTTCCACCTTGCGATGTCCAGTATGTGAACGAACCGTTCTTCTGCACTGGTTCTTTCAGTTTACCAAATCGGACTGAATCATTTGAAAAAGTTCGCGTTTTGAGTCAACACTTATCCACAAGTTACTTATCTTAACCTGTCTCTCGGACTTGCCTGACTCTCTGACTCGAAATGTGCCAATAACCGGGAGTAATATGATCCTAGAACTGGTGATATCTGCTTTTCCTAACTTTTCTTTGCAATGGACCACTCCTATTAGTTCACAAATCGAACTGCCAACCATTCTTGGGTCAACAGTACAATGAGTCGCTTGCAGCAGTTCTGGAGTCAACAGAACACTGAACTGAGAATCGCCTCTTTCTGAGGTGATTGAAATACTGAGAACTGATAAGCTGCTGATACTTAGCATGTGTGTGCCATAGGGCTGTCCCCGATCAAAGATTTTCCTAGTCGACTAGTAGGAGTTAATTTAAGCCATTAGTCGACTAGTCGCACGTTTATGATATTAATTTAATTACTTAAATATATATATATATTGGGGGGGCACCTGAAAATGGTTTGAGTTCCAGGGCTGAGAAAGGCTGTTATAAGTAACATTGCTACATTACAGAGAAATACTAAACCATAATAATGAGCCTTTAAAATATAAATTTTACAAGCGCACGCACAAAGTGAGCCGCAGTGACACCGGCAAATGCGGTAATGATTCTGAATGTGTCGGAAAAACCAGCAAGGAGACATGAAACAACCACACCGTCTTTTTCCAGAGCAGCCTGTATTTCTCCTGAGGTTACCTGTGGGTTTTTCTTTGTATCACGAACAATTCATCTGGCAGTTGTGGCTGAAATCTTTCTTGGTCTATCTGACCTTGGCTTGGTATCAAGAGATCCCTGAATTTTCCACTTCTTAATAAGTGATTGAACAGTACTGACTGGCATTTTCAAGGCTTTGGATATATTTTTATATCCTTTTCCATCTTATAAAGTTCCATTACCTTGTTATGCAGGTCTTTTGACAGTTCTTTTCTGCTCCCCATGGCTCAGTATCTAGCCTGCTCAGTGCATCCATGTGAGAGATAACAAACTCATTTACTATTTATACACAGACACTAATTGCAATTTTAAAAGCCACAGGTGTGGGAAATTAACCTTTAATTGCCATTTAAACCTGTGTGTGTCACCTTGTGTGTCTGTAACAAGGCCAAACATTCAAGGGTATGAAAACTTTTGAGCAGGGCCATTTGGGTGATTTCTGTTATCAGTATGATTTAAAAAGTAGCCAAACAATTATGTGATAATAAATGGCTTCATATGATCACTATCCTTAAATAAAAGACAGTTTTTTTGCATGATCAGTCATATTTTCAAAATCAATGCCAAAACGTCACAATTTCTGCCAGAGTATACAAACTTTTGAGCACAATATATATATATATATATATATATATATATATATATATATATATATATATATATATATCATGAAGGAGGGAACCAAATGAATTTATTCACGCACTTGATGTATTTTCCCAGATAATGAAATACCCGTCCGGTAAAGAATGCACAGATGAGGTTCTTTGCCAGAGAGATGTTCACAACTGTTGTTAAACCATCTTTCAAATAGTTGAACAACACACATTTTAAATGCACTTATTTTGTTTCCAGTTTCATTTGAACTTTTAGTTAAAATAAATAAAAAATAAATTTAAAAGTTTGATATCAAGGTGTCTTGCTTTATTGTGTAGGCTTAACCCTAACCCAGCTTAATGTAAATTACCCCATAGTACCACTTAACGTCCAACCAGCGGTAATACCGGTGTTCGTCGGTTTCCTGTGGAGTTGAAATTGAAATTGTGTGTTGAATTTCTTTGAATTGCGACCAACCGACCAATGAAAATTTGGTCGACCAAGACTCTTCTCATTGACTAACGTTTGGTCGACTATCAGGGGGCAACCCTAGTGTGCCATGTGATTGGGGGGCTGTATGTAGGGATTGTATGTTTCTGTTGTATTTTGCTGAACAGCATGAAGTATAACAAATAAAACAAGCTGGAAATATGTTTATGACTGGATTGTATTGCCGTTTTATCAACGTATGATGATGATCCTGTCACAGCAGTTCTTGAGTCAACAGTATACTGATCCGGAGACAGCAACTCTCGAGTCAACAGTACATTGTGTCGATCAAAGCAGTTCTCGGGTCACAAGTACGCTGAACCTCTTTCGGTCATGTTCGAAATACTGAGAACTGACGAGTGAGCTGCTGATGCGCATGTGTGAACCGAGGACTTGAATAAGGAGACGAAACGTTTCAGTTAAGAGATGTAAATGAATTTTACTATTGAGTATTGTGCATGCAGATTATATTTGAAGTTGTTATGAGATGGATCATGTTTTCTGGTTTATTCATTTTGTATGCTTTAGACACGTAGAACATCCGCGTTTGTATATCAGTGTCAGTATTGCGTGCTTCAGGTGCAAAACTTTAATGTAGGAAACTTATCCGAGATGTAAGATCACTGAATGAAACACTGATGACAATAAACACCCTTATTATTATAACTTAATTTAATAAAATGTAATAATCAGCAAGATACGCTTACATATGCATTTATTGAATGTGTTTGAGTGTGTATTCCATGATGTCGTGGCATTAGCATTATATACAGTGACGTCATTACGCGATGACATAAAAGAACTGGTGAATTGTTTTTTTTTAACCTGTTCATTAAAACTAACCATCCGAAAGAACCGGTTCATGAAAAAGAATCGGACTTCCCATTCCCATCACAATCACATTTTTGATTGCCTGTTTGTTTATTCAAGAGCATCCATGTGGATCAGCTGCATTTTTTTATTTTCTTTTTGCATGATTTGAGCTAATCAAACACACAGAAACCCCTAATAAGTTGACCCTACTCAATTGATTGAGTAAGCTCATTTCCACAACTGAACTGAATAATGGTGTCTCCAAAACTTGTGTAATTAACTTCACTTAAATTAGTGTTCATATATAATGAACTTAACTATTTAAGTTAAGGTATCTAGATTCAAGTAGACTTAACTCAGATTTGCTATATAAATGTTGTTGTTTCAGCTTAATAATTTTAATTTAATGGACTCAAATTCAGGTCATACTATAACACAGCTTAAATAATGAAGATTATAACTGATTCTAGGTCAGTCATTCACCCTATCACCCTAAGAGTGACATCACACAAAACAGCTATTTGCAACAAAACAACATAAATAATACTACAAAAATGCTAAAACCTCTATGAATTCTTAATAACAACAATGTAAATGCCCACACGTGTTCCCTTTGACCAAGGAAACATAATGAAATCATTCAAGTACAGGGCATTGTGGGTATTCCCAATAGCCTCAATTTTTTACTCAGTAGTTAAAGTTAGTGTAACAAAGTTCGTTGTATGACGGTTAAGGAGGAAGCGGGAGCCGGTTTCACAGTCCACGTGAGTCAACTTTTAATACTTGTTCAATCGCTTTTCAGCTTTATAACAACAGAGGGGCTTTTCAGCACACACACATCAGTATTGGCTTTTCAGCACTCAAACAAAACACTCTCTAGAACACACACAAAGTCTCTGGTCTGTATCTCTCTCTCTCTTTCTGTGGACTGGCCGTCTTTTACCTCCCTCGACTCTCACTGTGAACATAGAAACGGTAATTAGTCACAATTCATCTCAGGTGGATGTCCTTACCGCTTTCTCTCTCCCCAGACTGGCGCTCGACCACATCCTCACCTCCACAGTTATTAACATTTAAAATCTTAAGTCTATGGATTTTTAAGAAAAATAAGTTCAAGGAACTTGGATATTTGAGTTATGACCCCAAAACCTGACATTTCAAGTAATGTTCAGTTGAGACAAATTGATTTTTCCAGTAATGACAACATTTGGGTTTATAGTGCACAGTATATGATACCATTGTTGTCAGATTTTATTGCCAATTTTGGAATTCTGTCTTTATTCAGGTGCTGCCGAGTGACTTGTCTTGCCCTAAAATGACTGTTGTTTGAGTCTTAAAATACTCAAAATAGTTCCACGGAACTAATATTTTTTGGACATAGTACCATTGTAATACCATGGTTTTCTGGATTTGTACCAGGATAATCCCGTTTTTTTCCCGTATGTACAATGGTAGTACCATTGGATTCTTTTAAGTACCTTAAAGTGCCATTAAAATACCATGGTACATGAATATGGTAATCATTTAGTACCATGGTATACTGTATATCAAGGTGCCAAATATTTCCATCTGATACCATATCCCCATCAGTCATTGCTCTTCAAGGCAGAATGAAACTGCTGACCAGCATGAGAAACAAACACAGGAAAATGATCCCCAACATTGCAAGGCATCCTCAGATTTAAAATAGAGTTGGGTGGATGTCTGTTCGTGATAATTTGCTCAGAATTATTATTATTTTTTTTTTTTTGAATGTCTCATGGTGATGTTGTCCATGTTACTGCACATACCACGACAGAGAGCATTTGATTCTGTTACATCACTGAAGCCAGAGGGGCACTGCAGTGTTCTGTTCACATGTGACCCTGTACTGGAGTCAGCACTCTGTAAACTGTTATTAAAGACAATAAAATGGCACAGGTTTATGTTATAAAAGGACAGTACTCAGGAGAAATCCAGAGGGTTGAATGTGAGAAAGAAGGACATCTGACATGGAAAGGTGCTCTCAAAATGATTAAATTATATTCTTCCTTAAAATTATAGTGTCAGAAAGTTTTATCTATGAGTGGGAGACTCAATGAATTAATGTTTTCCTCTGCCACTAGAAATATAAAATTAGAACATTCATTGAACTTTTATGGGCAACAGAGTTGTTGGATAGTGTTTGGTGATGTAGTTTTTTTGGCAAATGTCATTTTAAAGAAGTGTGTAATTTCTGTGCCATTAATGTAAGCAAACGGAATTGCAAAAATAATATTTTTTTTCCAAAAGTTTCCTGAGCGCTTCCCCATCTTCCATTGATGTGACAAACAGATAGTCACACTGCAAAGTCATTTGGGCTCAAGGTTGAGCCACTGTTGGTGTGTCAGGCTGCTCACAATTATTTTTATGCAAATTTTGGGATATCACATCAAAATGCTTGATGGAAACACCAACATGCAAATGTAATCTCCAAATATCCTAGATGCTCACTTGAGGTGGATAAATGTTTTATTCGATAAGAAGACATGCACATAAACTACGCAGTGTTTCCCATTAATTACCTACATATTAATAACCCGCCACAGTCTTATTTGTCCCGCCACAGTTTCATAATGAACCGAAAACATTTGTATACTTCTCATTATAACATAAAATAAATCTCTAACGTTGTGGTTTGTGCCATTACTTTGGCAAAGCACCTCTCACTCCCAGTCAGTCCGCTGGTCTCCACCCCCCACCCCCTGCGCAAATGCACTGGAACTCATTATCTAACGTTAACGTTATTACCAGCAGCTCTGACAAGGTAACTATTTTCAGCATCTGAGGTGCAAGTTCAACACAGTTAACCACTTTTGCTTCATTTCTTTGATGGCTCAAATGTATGCTGTAGTCGGTTTTGACCATTTGTGAACTGCGTTAATCTCCATCTCGTTTATGCTTTGTGGGTGTGACTTTTTTGCCGTGTCATCACCATTCATATCTATACAACCAATGTGTTTATGATTAAATTACTACAAGAGCACAAAGTTCTTCATAGATCTAGCCTCTTCATTTTGCTATCAAAGTGCACCAGATTGATCCATTTAACTTTAAAATGTACAACATTTTCTTCAGGGGGAGCATGCCCCAGGACCCCCCTAGAGGGTCCAAGGTCCACCCACACAAAAATCACAAAATCCTGTGGGAAACACTGCTACGATGGAAATACATTTACAGAATAAATTCCAAGTAAATAATTTTTTTAGGGATATAGATGTTTTGTGGTTGTCCTTCAACAAGCCATGTGAATACATAATATGCTTAGAGAATATCATCAGGATCATTGCAGCATCTGAAATGTTGCTCTGGTTATTCTAAAAATGCCAGACACAAAGCCTGTCATCAAAATGATTGGTTACTTTTACCTCCCAGTACTGTCTGATATGCTTTTGCTCCCAGACATAAGGCATCTGCTGCTGAACACTAGCACACATGAAGTTCTTCAGAGCTTTTTGTCTGCACACTCTAAACTGCAAGTTAAATGGATAGTTCACCCCAAAATGAAAATTCTCTCATCATTTACTCACCCTCATGTCATCCTGGAGATGTATTAATTTTGTTTCTTCAGCAGAACACAAATGAAGATTTCTAGAAGAATTTCTCAGCTCTTTTGGTCCATACAATGTAAGTGAATGGGTGCCAAAATTCTGACACTCCAAAAATACCCTAGGTCAGCATAAAAGTAATCCATATGACTTCAGTGGTAACATCAATGTCTTCAGAAGCAATTTGATAGGTGTGGGTGAGTAACAGATCAATATTTTAGTAAATTTTTACTTCAAATTCTCCTCCCTGCTCAGTCAAACTCCACTTTTACTTTCACTTTAACATTCTTCTTCTTGTGTTTTTGGTGATTCACATTCTTCATGCATACACCCCCTACTGGGCAGGACAGAGAATTTCTAGCAAACATTTACTTAAATATTGATCTGTTTCTCACCCACACCTATCATATCACTTCTGATGAGATGATGAGAGAATTTTCATTTTTGGGTGAATTATTCCTTTAATCATTACATTTAATAAAAGAGCCATAGTGGCTTTAACTTCCATTTTAATTTCTCCTCTGTTTTGCGCCAGTTTCCTCAAAAGTTATGTTTTTCTTCTCATAAACACATGGGATGGAAATACTGCTTTATTTGCTAATTGTTTTTGCAATATTCCGATTTTGCACATAAATTAAATTCGTTACTTGATGAAAATATGACTTGTGTTACACTTTTGTCTGAAATCAACCTACAAATGGCTTACTAAGTTGTCTCTGCAAATTCAACAGGGCTAGATGGGCTCCAGACTGCGACTATAAATGGTCGCAAATGCAACCAAAAATTATTTATTGCAACAATCATTTAAAATCTAGTCGCCATTGGCGACAATTGGGTTGTGCATGTTCACATGCGGTTTCGTCAGATATCATCTTGTGAGTTAACGAATACATCTTTAGAGCGCGCACCACCAGTGTGTCTTGCGCCGCTTTTCACCCATTCTGTTTCTGATGAGCTCACTGCATGCAACAACAAACCCAGCGTGAGAAAGACGTGACCAAATGACTCTTTTGAACTGGGTCTTTTTCATGAATCACCCGAAAAGAACTGAGGCTGTGAACTCAGGAGCTCAGGTTAGCAGTTTGAATCAGATTCACTTTCTCAGCGAATCATCCGTCAGTGTGTTCACAACTGGGAGTGCAGACATTTCAAAATAGAAGTCCCATGTGTATTTCGGGCTTCTTTATAATTAAAAGTCCCGCACCACTTTATATATACATATGAGATCCAGCTTTTGACACTTGGGACAATTGAGGGACTCATACACATCTATTACATAAGGTGCAATCATTCATTGATGCTCAAGAAGACAACACACTACTATATGCATACTATGCTTTATGTAAATATCTGTAATGTAGATTCTGAAGGGCAGTAGTAAATAAAAAAATGGTTTTATCTCTTATATTTGTATAAATTATTAAAGGGGTGTGAACATTGATGAGACAAAAGGAAAATGCAAACTTGCATATCTTCACAACAGTATATACTGTTTATTAAACCTCCGATTAATGGGTTATCAGCTGTCTTCCTTTTCTTCTGCTTTCTGTCTTGTTTCTGAACAACAATCTAAATCAACCAATTATATGATTTGGCGACTAAAAACAGCCATTTGGCTCCTTAATGGTTCAATTAAGGAGCTAATGGCTCCTAAGTAATTTTATTTAGTCTGGAGCCCTGGATAGAAGAAAATATTATTAAATTCAACTTGAATAAGCAGGTTGTTCAAAGATAAGGTAATTTCGGGGCCTGGGTAGCTCAGCGAGTATTGACGCTGACTACCACTCCTGGAGTTGCGGTTGCTAGGGAGGGTAGAGTCACATGGGCTAACCTCCTCGCAGTCGCGATTAGTGGTTCTCGCTCTCAATGGGGCGCGTGATAAGTTGTGCGTGGATCGCGGAGAGTAGCATGAGCCTCCACATGCAGAGTCTCCGCGGTGTCATGCACAACGAGCCACAACTGAGACTTGTCCTCCACCACCCGGATTGAGGTGAGTAACCGCGCTATCACGAGGAGCTACTAAGTAGTGAGAATTGGGCATTCCAAAAGGGGATTAAAAAAAGAAATAAAAAAGGTAATTTCAACAAGTAAACATACACTTAATGGAATGTTTATTATAAGCAGATGCCAAAAATATATTCAAAATCCTCCAGAATAAAAGACATTATCTGCAAAAATGACCTGAATAATTGACCTTAAGATGAACAGTTTATTAAGGAACTATGCTGCTCTACTGTAACATTCAAACACAAAAGTGCAGACTTTAACTTTTGAAAGGCTTTTGTGAGTTTTGGTGGCATGCTGCCTCAGGCTTTTCTCTGTTTGACCCCTCACTTCCTCCCTGTGTTTGTCGTGCCTTTGAGAGCTACTTCCTGCCTCTGTCCTCACTCTAGCTGGGATGAAACATCGGGGGAAAATCCTTTCCCGAACCAGGCAGCTCTTTATGAGCTTGTTCAGGAAAAACATGAGCTTTACAGAAAGTGTGTGTGTGTTTGTTTATTCTTTTGGCTCTGAACTGGCAGAGATGGGTTTCCATTGACACAGCAGCTTTTCATAAAGATTAAGGGAATGTTTTTAAGAGTGTTTTGATACACATAAAAAGTCAGCAATGTAATGTTCGTTGCATGATTTTGATGTTGTTAGGGGTGTTAAATGTGTTGAAGGGATAGTTCACCCAAAATGAAAATTCTGTTTATGTTTTCTCATCCTGATGTGTTCCAAACCTGTATGACTTTCAGACCGGCTCAGTCACCATTCACTTTCATTGCATCTTTTTTCCATACAATGAAAGTGAATAGTGACTGAGGCTGTCAATCCCTAACATCTCATTTTGTGTTCCACGTTTCCCATAAATTTTGTTGCTGGTGTCATAGGCTGCATGTGTAATCAAACTCTACATTATTTTGTTAAACTGATCAGTCACTTGGTAGATGCTAACATAGACAAGTTGCGTGACATGCCTTCATCCTCAGGTGAAATACTTTTCAAGACATGTGTCCAAGATTATCCAGTAGGAACTTTACTGCACCTTTAAGACAGAAATTTCCTGTTGCTGAAAAAGAGCAAACACACACACACACACAAAGACATGCTGAAAGGAAATGACCCGGGAAGAGCAGGAATCTACATCGCCTGTAGTCTGACTCACAGTGAAGCATTATGGGATGCCATTTTCTTGGCCTTCTAGCTTTGTGCCTCAGACATGTGCAGTCACACTTGAGTGTCAGAAACTGCTGGATTGTCAGCCAGCCAGTTGTTAAATATAAACACACAATAACATACTCAGCGTATATTCACAAAACCTCTATCTGTTACGTATATAGACACTCAACAACATAACATACACCTCCAATATCCTTACAACTAAAAACAGATGTTAGAGTGCTGTTTATTTAGCATCAGTCACTCAGTCAGTCCTGTTATTTTCTGTATGTTTGTGTATTGGCTGCAGGGTTTTTGTGTGTATATGTGCTCATGACTCATGAGTGTTTGCATGCCTGTACCTGTACATGATGTCCGGTGCTGTGACTGCAGTGTGTGTCTGTAGTGCTAATCTGAAAAGGTTTACCAAGTCTCCATCTCTCTCTCTTTCTCTCTCTCTCTCTCTCTCTCTCTCTCTCTCTCTCTCTCTCTCTCTCTCTCTCAAGGCTAATTTATACACACTGGGCAAACAGGCTTTTTTATTTTGCCTTAAAATCTTGACAAAATGTACTTACCTTTTTACCTGGTAAGGTGTTCGTTTGGTGATATTTGTTCTGTTTTTTCTCGTTCACATCTCTGAAACTCTTGATGGCTAGTCAAAGAGCGTTGGAGATGAGCTATTCACAGTCAGCCATGATTACTTTTTTCTGTCAACAAAAAGTGTCTTTTTTGGCTTTACCAAAAGGCTGGTCATGTCATCTTATATAAAACAGCTTTTATTAGGCTTTTGATATGACTGGAGTCTTCATTTCATTCAACTACATCATTTAAACACAATTTTTAAAAGTATTAATAATTTATTTGGGGATAAAAGAAAAAGTTGCAAACCTTTTATCAGACACTTTCAGTTGTGGAATAAATGAATTATGAGTATCAAATTTGCCAGTGAATTTGGTATCTACAATGACATCAGTAATTGGAAATGTGTGACTTTGCTTCATGCTTTAATAGGAGTATCGGAAATGTCCAAGACCACTTAATGCCATGCATTTTCTTTGGTTAAATCAACCTACAAATGGTTTACTTACAGTTGACTCTGCATATTTAGCTGGGATATGAGAGAATTTTAACATAAAAAAAATTACACAAATTACCTTTAAATGTTCACTAAAATATAATTTTGTTTCATCATTGATTAAGATTTCGATTAGTTTCAAGATCTAGTTGGTCGGATGCAAAGATCTGAGTCTTCATGTTAGTGTTCAGTGCATGAAGATTTTTGCATCCCATTTAACAATTTAAAGATATTTATAGAGAATTTACTTGCAGTTCTGTCCCAAGACACATCCCTCCCTCTGTTTCTCTCTTTAGACTGTGTACCTGTGGAGTTGGAGGATCCATTTTATCGGGACCAGTATGATCAGGAGCATGTGAAGCCGCCAGTGGTGTCTCTACTGCTGTCTGCAGAGCTGTACTGCCGTGCGGGGAGTTTGATCCTTAGGAGTGACGCGGCTAAACCTCTGCTGGGTCATAACGCTGTCATTCAGGCCCTCGCGCAGAAAGGACTCTACGTCACTGACCAGGAGAGACTTGTTACTGAGAGAGACCTCTGCAAGACCCCCATACAGATGGCAAGTGACTTAAGTTTGGCATTACTTGGCATGGGTGTTCCTGTATCTCAACTGGTAGAGCATGGTGCTAGCCATGCCAAGGCCATGGGTTTAATTTCAGGGAATGCATGCTAATAAAATGCATAGCTTGAATTTTCTGTAAGTCGTTTTGGATGAAAGCGTCTGGCAAATAAAATGTAAATATAATTGAGCCTTGATTGTTCTGTTGTAGAACTGACATACATTCAGAGTTATGATAAAGCTGAAGTTTGTAATTCCTTCACCTATAGTGACAGCACATGGAATTGCAAAAATAATCATTTTCAAACAGATTCCATACAACTTTACCCATCTTCGATTTGTTGTAGAAAAGAAATTCGTCGTTGGAAAGCTCTCAAAGTGTAGAATACAAACAGCCTATTTGTTTTATTAACAGGCAAAAATATTGAGAGTAATAGCTAAGTATATGTGTTGACATACATGTTACTATTAAACAGGTGTTGCTTATGAGCCACATTTTCACTTATAACTTCACGAAAAATAAACAACATAAAATACTTGACATACCATTACTTAGAGGAAGGGATTCACATTAAAACGAGCATACACACAACATAATCGGATGCAAAGATCATTAGATAGTCCACACAAAGCACAATGTGCACACAGCACATAATGTGCTATCTGGCTAAAAACATGATAGCTTTCGTTGATCAGATGACTTCATCTGAAATTATGTTGTACGTTGTCCAGCATCATGGAATGCTAAACCATTCGCATTAGGATTCAGACTGCTGCAACCAGAGAGGGAAGTCATCCAAATATGGGCAGAGAGGTTTGTTCACTATAATTACATATGGCCACCAGGGGATGATGCCAAGAACATGACACAGACTCAATGTTAGCTCAAATGACACAGAATGTAGGGCCCTATGAAATCCGTTTTTTTTTTTTTTTTCCAAATTCCATTTTATTTTTCCCCAAATTCTATGTTTTCCATTTTATTTTGAATTCCATGTTTTAAAGTTTAATTGCTTGTTATCATTTAAAAACTAATCAAATTAATTTATAGAATTTTATTGAAAGGAAAACAGAACAATTACTTTTCAACATATCATTGCATTATTATTTATTAATGAAGAGCTTCTATACTGATCCTCACAGCACAATCCACAACACAACATTTGAGGTTTATTTATTTATTTTGTAAAATACAGTGCTGCACAGTAGAGCATCACAGTATCAATGAAAGCAGAAAATAAAATCTGGCTTGTGAGATACTGCTTAATAATTATTGATATAGTATTATCATTATTATTACTTACATTAAATATTACATTTCACTATACAGAAGTAATGTATTTCTGTCCCATTTTTTCCATTTCAGATACCAAGTTAAAAGGGACTTTTATTTTGACATTTTGGCAGAGAACCAGATGCTTTAGATGACTTTGCCAGACTTCTCCCTTCCGGAAAAGCAGTTCGCTCTATGGATTAATGTGCTTATTAAACCACAAAAGGTTTTGATTTAATTGTATGAATATATACTAAAGTGCTTCGCTTGTCATTTATACACACAGAGTGCACATGATGTTAATGATGGGGTTAGTGTCTAAGCAGCTCACGTTCACTTACCTCACTCAGCCGTATAGCCATGTATAAGACCGTATAGGGTATTTGTTTAATTAAATCTCAGCCTTTTGTGGTTTAATCGTCACACATTTCCATGACATTCAGCGTTCTATAGTTAATTCCGTTTTTACGACTGGATTCCGTTATTCCGTTCATGTATTCCGCAATGCGGAAATCATAGGGTCCTAAGAATGGAACTGAATGAGATCTCGTTACTCATGCCTGCATGCTTTGGAGAGAGAGCATACCTTTAGTGATCATTGTATTTGCATGTGTAATTAGTTCTTATGTACAATTATTATTTTTTATTTGTTTGGAGAGGCTTTTGGACACTTGGAGACATTTTTGGACTGAAAAATATTTGTCGTATCAACACAAAATTTTACTCAGTTGACATGAATTGAGGGTTTAAAGACAGAAAGGTGAATAAGTTTATTAAAGCACTTACATTATCTCTTTAGTTAAAACTCATGTTTTATTTGAACTGTAAAGTTGCTAAAATAAGTGTTTTTATGGTCGGTTTAGGGTGTTATGCCGTCATGGCAATGAAGTTGTTAAATTGTATATAATTTTACACAGAAAAGGTTAGAAAGCAATTCTATCACACTTAAATCATTTTATCATTCTATACTTTTGAAAAAGTGAGTATTTTTTTTACATTTAGGGATAGGCCCTCTTCACTTCTATTGTAAGTGCTTCACTGTAATCTAGATTTATTCTTTTTCTTTTTTTTTCTTTTTTTTTTTTATAAAAGGAGGGACAAGTCGAAAATTAATTATTGTGGTAATTAACATTATGCCACAAATGCTGTCGCTTGAGCTTAATTTGTATTGAACCTGGAATATTCCTCCGTGCTGGGATTACACACATCAGTTTTAATAGTCATGTGTACCCACTAAATCCTTCATAAGGCTGTTGTAATGCCTTCAGAGTGGTGTTTAGGCCTTACATACAGTATGGGAAATATTTTAGTGTGACCGTAATATTCTTCAGGTTATCCTTGCTGTAACTGTCCCAGGTTAAGGCATAACATGACGTCACTGGTAATGGACTGATAATGCTTACTGTGCCATATTTTGTCGTTATGTGCAAGCTGCAGTGTGAATGTCATCTAAGGGTGTAGAGTGTAGGGTGGATGAGGAGAACTGGCCATGCAAAATGAGGTAATGCTGATGTCTGCATTGCAGTACTCTCTCTTTCTCTCTCTCTCTGTGTGTCTCTCTTTCTCTGCAATTACAGTAGGTATCCTGCCAGTTTTTAATTTAGGTTGCTCTTACCTCTGTGAAAGTATGGCATTCGGTCTAGTCTATTTGTTTTCATATAGACACAATACTCACATGCAGACGCAAACAAACACATCCACAGCCTTGCAGTGCTCTCGTAGAGTGAAAGTAATCACATCACAAGACCTCACAGTCACAATATCACACTATTTACAGTAGCTAAGCTTCATAATGAAAACACTTATCTGATTGTTATCAGATATTTCCATGCACCAGCAACAATGTGTGTGTTTATGAATGACAGGGTCGTTCGGCTATGACTTGCACATGTGATATGAGGTTTAGGGGAAGGACGTGACCTTCGTCTAACTGTCTGCGAAACTGCAAAACACATACACATTCACACGCACTGCCATTCACACACACATATACAGTGTACACACTTAACTGTATCCTAAAACACATCCAAATCAATGTATTGCTCTCTTCTTTTTATGAGCGCACTTTTATGCGTGCACATGGGTGGGTGTGGCTGTTGGCATGGCGATTAGAATTGCGGCAGTGTGTGAGGAGTGTATCTCTGTGCCATGCTCTCTGTGTGTGTGTGTGTGTGTGTGTGTGTGTGTGTGTGTGTGTGTGTGTGTGTGAGACTCTGGTCTGTGCTGCTTTGAAAATCTGCATTGATATAATTCTATTTATTCAGCATATTTAAGAGAAGTGAAGACTTCACAGACATGCTCAGCTGCATGCCAGATGCAGCAAAGAATGTAATAGCTAACCTTATTGCTATTAGAAGGTGTGTGTGTGTCTATATGTGTTCTGAACGAAAGTTAGAGGAGGAGCATATTGATTTAATTACAACTCAAGTGTATATAAATGTCCACTTGCCTCACTCATTTGACATTTCTTCCAGCATCCATTATATAGCATTAATTTATTTATAAAATATGAGATTAAGAAGGTCTATTAACTGCATTCAATGCATTTAAAGCATGCAACTTATTTAATAAATCTCAAAATTTAACATGTTAATGTTGACAGCCTTAATTAATTGTACTGCAATATTATTAAGGATGGGTCTTAAAGGGACAATTTACCCAAAAAATAAAATACACATGTAAGATGAGGGTGAGTAAATTATGACAGACTTTGTATCTTTGGGTGAGCTAACCCTTTAAAGGTATAGTTCACCCAAAAATTTAAATTCTCTCATCATTTACTCGCCCTCATGCCATCCCAGATGTGTATGACTTTCTTTTTTCTGGTGAACACATACTAAGATTTTTAGGTCCATTCAATGCAAGTGAATGGTGACCAGAACTTTAAAGATCCAAAAAGCACATAAAGGCAGCATAAAAGTAATCCATACAACTCCAGTGGTTAAATCCATATCTCGAGAAGCAATATGATAGTTGTGAGTGAGAAACAGATCAATATTTAAGTCCTTTTTTACTGTAAATGTCAATTTTGACCAGCCCACCTCTGGGTTCATATACAGGTTCTATATGTTCACCAGAGGTCTTCTTCTTTTGTTTTTTGGTGATTCGCATTCTTTGTGCATATCGCCTCCTACTGAACTGTTGTGCAAATATTAGTTATTTACTATTTTCCTTTCCTTTATCCCTTCCTTTTTTCTTTCTCCTCCCTGCCCAGTAGGTGGCGATATGCACGAAGAATTTGAATAGCAAAAAACAGATGAAGAAGAACTCTCGGTCCTCTCGTGAATGCGCAGAAGAGGGCTTTTCAAAGTTTACATTTAAAGTAAAAAGGACTTAAATATTGATCTGTTTCTCACCCACACCTATCACATTGCTTCTGAAAACAGGGATTTAACCACTGGTGTCTTAAAAATTACTTTTATGCTGCCTTTATGTGCTTTTTGGAGATTCAAAGTTCTGGCCACCATTCACTTGCACTGAATGGACCTACAGAGCTAAGATTTTTCTAAAACTCTTTGTGTTCAGCAGAAGAAAGAAAGTCATGCATATCTGTGATGGCTTTTTATCGTGAGTAAATTATGAGATCATTTTCATATTTGGGTGAACATTTCTTAAAAGTTAACTCAAGAGCAGATGAGAACATACAGTATAGACAATAGGGGAATCAAACAGCTCTTCACATCTTTGCCGGCAGTGCTCCACCCTGAGTCGCTAGATTTACAACATAGAGAACAAACATAGAGGGTCTTTATGTAGAGAGAGAGAAAGAAAAACATGTTTGTTTTGTATAGCAAAGCATGAACCTGGTGAACATGGCACCACATACATCAACACATTGTGTCTTTTCATTGAGGGATACCGGAGCTCTCAGTAGCAGCTCCAGACCTGCCGCTCTAAGCCTTTGATGATGTGAATTTGGCTTCCTGTTGATACACACTGTACAGGGCTGGTTTTTTTAGGGCCCAGGTCATGACCGCTCAAATCAAGAGCCTGATTCAAGGGGGATAAAGATCACTATGATATATGCTTTCTTTTTTTGGATCTTTGCTTTCATTGAACTCATGTTGATTTTTGAAGATGAAGATTTTTTCATGAGTAAATTTGAATGTTCCTACGTTTTTTTGGAAACCAAAATGACAAATGACAGCTGAAAGAAGGTGTAAGGGAATTGTGAAACTTTCATTTATATTTGTATGCATTTGTGTAAATAATGTATAGATGTTTGAATTCAGTGTAGCATCGTGTCATATGAAGCCCTGTATGGTACGACCTTAGAGAGAGTTTTCTCTTTTGAGAGTTTTCTCAAAGCCTGCAGAGACAAACTTGTCAAGGTAGATTAAATCTGACAGGGCTTTACAGTCCCACACACAACAGTCTCTGGAGTTTACTCAGAATGGTACCAAAAACAAAAAGCATCCAATGAGCGGCAGTTCTGCAGATGGAAATACCTTGTTGATGAGAGATGTCAACGGAGAATGGCCAGACTGGTTCGAGCTGACAGAAAGGCTACAGTAACTCAGATAACCCCTCTGTACAATTGTAGTGAGCAGAATACCATCTCAGAATGCACAACATGCCGAACCTTGAGGCGGATGGGCTACAACAGCAGAAGACCAACTCGGGCACTTTATTTGGACCATAGTGTTCCTAATAAAGTGCTCAGTGAGTGTATTTACTGTAGATGTTTTTTCACTCGTATTTCATTTTACAGAATGACTGTCATATTGCAGCAAGTAAGAGGTCAAAAAAGGTGGTGCTAAAGCAAGCATAACTATTACTATTGCTCATACTAAGGGTTAGGAATTTAAACAGACCCCTAACCCTAAATTTTAAAGTTTTGTGCATAACTCGTCCTGCACTTTTTGTGCTATGGCATGAACGATACCTCATGTTGTGCAGCTTTATAAGCAATCATACTTTCATGATCCCTTTTCCTTTTTCTCCACATCATTTTCTGTACTTTCCTCTATAATACAAATGTCAAAAGGCTACTGAAACAATTGTTTGGTTGTTTTTATTATTACACAAGCTCTATGGCCAGTCACAGTTTTGTATGGCAGCACAGATGGAAATGCAGAGCACCTGGGTGGAATCCAGAGAAAGATTTTGAGATACTTGTGTTAAATGCTTGGTAAGCTTCTTGGACTTAAGCGATTGCCCAGACAGATGTGTAGAGGGTAAAACTTAAGATGTCCAAAATGCTCGTCATCTGTGAGTATCCATGAGAAGAGGCTTACATCTGCAAATTAAATTAGATTTTATCAAGACAGCTGCCAGTGTCTTTCTGGCAAATACAAACACATACTGATAGCACATGTGTGTTCCTTCCTTACTTCATTTTTGCAGCCTTTGGATTTATATCTAATCCGAATGTGTTCTAATTTAGGCCATGCCCACATTTTTCATTGCCATTCCAGTGTGCTTGAGAGCTGAAAACGTAGCGATATTAACGTGTTTTCATTTTCAAGTGAAAAGGTATTAGTGTGGACATGGCCTTGCGAAATCTAGCAAGTAGGAAAAGCTGCAGGACGGAGATCTACAAATGAGGGTGGAATCTCCAAAAGAGGGTGGGGTTACTCCATAAGGGGGTGGTGTTACTCCAAAAGGGGGCTGCGCCAACTCCAAAAGAGGGCGTCACTTCCACACACGGTTAGGGTTAGGGAAAGGGTTAGGGTTAGGTTAGGGCAGGGGTCAGGAACCTGTGGCTCTTTGTTAAAAATCAAGTGGCTCTCCGGGTGTCTCACCATTCACCAACACATGATCGTTTAAAACCTTCTAGAGATAATTTTCCTGCAGAAAATGTGGGTGCAATTGCAATGGTTGAAGTCAGTGACACTGCTTTGATTTCCTTTCTCCCAAATTTGAGGTACAGCCTACTCCTGGTGAACAAGGTTTGAAATTAACACCCGCCAAATGCAGATTTTTCATGCGTGGTGGCGGGTAATTTTGCTGATGTACCAGCCACTGTGGAGGGTGACCTGTAAGACTTCTCGGAGTGATATATGACAAGGATTTAGACACAAAGATGTGCATTTGATGAAACATTTGTGATTGATTATTGAAGAACAGACGAAAGCCACCGATGCGCGTCCGATTTGATATGTGTGCGCAGTGAGCTCTGCTGTTCACGAGTGCAATGAAAGCACTTCTCCAAGACACACACATGCACAGAGTTCTGGGCCTCGTTTCCCAATAACTATTGATCTTAGCGGTAAAGAGTATTTTCTACGAGCAATTTTACGATCTTTCGTTATTTTTTTATGTGCGCCCAGGGTGTGAAATAGCACCCGCCATACACCAAATGCGACAAGGCTCAATTCAGTTTGCAAACTTCTCGTCCAAATGCAGGTATTTCACGCGCAAGTAATTTTGCTCATCTACCCACAACAGATGGGTGACCTGTAAGACGTCTCAGAGTGACACGACAAGAAATGCTGTTAGTCACAAAGACACGCACTTGAAGAAACGTTATTATATTTTATTATATAAGAACAGACAAAAGAATTATACACACACACATATATATATATATATATATATATATATATATATATATACACACATACTATATATATATATTTGTATTAAACAAAGACGAAAGTGATTAAATAATACAAGACACCTTGAACCTGAAATTGAGTTCTATTTTCTTTTCTTTAGGCTGCATTAACTGTATTACCAAAGTGCAATAAAAAACACATTCGATAAGAACACACATTGGGGCCTGGGTAGCTCAGAGAGTAAAGACGCTGACTACGACCCCTCGAGTCGTGAGTTCGAATCCAGGTTGTGCTGAGTGACTCCAGCCAGGTCTCCTAAGCAACCAAATTGGTCTGGTTGCTAGGGAGGGTAGAGTCACATGGGGTAACCTCCTTGTAGTCGCTATAATGTGGTTCGTGCGTGGTGAGTTGTACGTGGATGCGGCGGAGAATAGCGTGACGCCTCCACACGCGCTATGTCTCCGTGGTAACGTGCTCAACAAGCCACGTGATAAGATGTGTGGATTGACAGTCTCAGACGCGGAGGCATCTGAGATTCGTCCTCCAGCACCCAGATTGAGGTGAGTCACTATGCCACCACGAGGACTTAGAGCACATTGGGAATTGGGTATTCCAAATTGGGGAGAAAAAGGGGAGAAAAAAAAAAGAATACATTTGGCAGCATTTCTTTTGAGAACACATGGAAATTTATTAGGCTTATTTATTACGATTTTTATTATTATTATCTTTACATTTATAATTGTCTTTAGTTCTTAATTTGTAGGCTATTAGTAATTTTTCACCTGTTGTCATTGACGGATGCTTGCGTGATGGCCATTTGGAGATGGTTAATGTTTGGATTTGGGGAGGTGGTTATATATTAGATTTTTTGATCACTTCGTTGTTTTAGTCGCTTTTTTTTATTTAAAGTGCAATTTAAATTTAGAAATGTCTTTTGTTTAAGTTTGTCGTGTTTCAATAAATTATTTTTTAAAGCAAAATCAATAAAGCAGATATCGATATATTTTTTAAGGCGTTTATTGTTAAAACATTTTTTACATATCGCCCAGCCCAAAAGGGAAGTGAACTTTTTCATGAACAATTGTAAAATAAAGTAATTTTATGGAGACCCACACAAACACGTGTACTCAAGTCCATATTGCAACATGTAATCTATTAATCATTGCATATTTGTTTGTCTTTATGTTTTTGAGTAGTCTATGGGCATAATAAACATTTTATTTTATTGAAAAACTTTGTTTTTTGAAAATAGTCAATTATTAGTTTGTGCTATGGCTCTTTAAAAAAAAATGCATCAACCAAAAATTAAAAAATTGTCTCCTTAATGAAAAAGGTTCCCGACCCCTGGGTTAGGGGCTCCCTATCTTTGCTCGCAGTTTGGAGCTCCAGCCCTTTTTTGGATCTCTGCCTGCAGCTATATCCTTCCCAAATCTAGAACTTGCTGATCCTTATGGATTAAAATGTTTTGACAACATTTGATCATTTTGACGGCTTAAGAATCTTTTGGTTAAGCAAGATTTCCTTTTTCTAAGTTGAAGGAGAAAGCCACACTTTCCTTAAAACTGCTGAAAGAGCGATTTTAGGCCAGTCACAGCTTGCAGAGATACACTTTTCTGTTTTGTCACTTTGTTATATCAAATTTAAATATTTAACACAAAATAACACAGTTTTAGGTTGGAAGGCACTGGTAGCTGCAGACCTTATTGTTTACCACAGCTAGACTGGCAGGGGATGTGACCCCTATAGTAATTAAGTGTATTTTATACTAGCAAATTGTGTTGAGTACATGAGTACAATATGCAGCTCTGGTCAGGTATTTTTCCAGGACACTTATTCCACATGGTGGAGCCCTGAGACCAGAAATGGTCATTCCATGTCTGCTTTTCCATTCATAGCATTCAAAGTTGCTGTAAAATCATTTAAACAAGCATTAGCATCTTGTATTTATTTTATATATATATATATATATATATATATTTTTTTTTTTTTTTTTTTTTTTTTTTTCAGTTTTGGTGCTTTGGATGCTGGAAAAATATTGTAAAAAGTTCACAATGTGCTCTAAACATTTTTTTTTTCTTGTGCACTGTTTTAGTAGGGTACAAAGTGTCTAATGGCACACCTTAAGGAAAATGTGGTCACGAAGTGTTTTAAGATTAAAAATAAAGATAAAAAAATAAGTTACTTTTTATCTTTGTTACTACATCCCATGTCTTGTTTTTCGGGTACGTTCTTTGTGTGAGCGCACGGTTCAGTGAGTTACCACTGTGGGCTCTTCGGTCGGTCTTGTTCGTGTCCAGAGCATGGTGACTGGATCCTGACTTCCTGTATGGTTCGGTTTCGGTCTGTGTCAGAATGCGGACACTCATGCTCCATGTTCTGTTTGTTTTGGTCAGATCATGTTTACATTTCTCCCTCGTGTGTTTCAGGTGCCGCTGGCAAGCAGAATCAGTGTTTCCATTGGAACCCAGTGTGTTTCCATGGGAACGCTGATCATGCCAACTTTCAGCTGGCAAGTGGCACCTGTCCCTTGTTTGTTCCTGCTTATTTAAATCCCCTCGTGTGTCATGTTCTTCACTGGATCGTTTAATATAGAATGTAGTCTAGCTAATGTTGAATGTGCTTGATGTGATAGTGGTGTAACGGTTCTCGGTAAAAAAATCGTGCCACCCACGATTCGGTAAGCATTGGCACCGCGGTTCACCTCGAGTTTATTGACGCATCTGAAGCACACGGTTTTGTGAAGACAAAAAGCGGCAACTAGACTCGCACAGTTACAACCTCCGCTAATGCATCTGAATGGATCTGTAAATGGATACGCTCCACCTGTGCGCACAGAGCCGCAGATGAGCCGAAACATTACACACTCCTTTTAGTTTTTAAGCAAGCACTCAGTGCTAATTCGGCCAGGCATAAAACAATAACTAATGCAATTGGGGTGTTCATTTCCAACTGTTATGTTTCCCTACTCCACTGACGAAGATGTTTGATTTCCGCAAATTATTAAAACACTCGAGCCGCGTCACAACATCCCTCGTCTCCATTTAAATAGCAAAGTTCCTTCTATAGTGATGTACAGCTTCCGAATATTGAATATACGTGCAGTAGAGTTTGAAATGGATTTTATGTCGATGCATGTAGCGTAATAGTGCAGGTATTAAGTTAAAATGTTGATTTATTAGAGAAAAGACCCAGAAAATTAACCATGGTTTTACTATAGTAATATCGTAGTAACCATGACTGCTGACACCATGGTTTTCTTTGCAGAAATCATGGTTTTGATACAATTAACTAGGGTGACCATACATCCTTTTTTTCCCGGACATGTTCTCTTTTTCGGACCTTAAAAAAGCGTCCGGCCGGGATCCCTAAATTTGCGAAAATGTCCGGGATTCGGCTTTAGTTGCATCATTATGTGCATCTGGTCTAATACTTCATTGTGTGTGTGCGCATATTTGCATTGCTTTAACCCCTCTTTGTAAGTCCCGCCTTCTCTCACGCCAAATGGTCGATTATAAGAGGCTTGCAGCAACTATTGGCCAAATTCCTGCCTGTTAATCTCTCCTAGAACGCGTGAAGCGCTGTCGTGTTCGGCATCAAACAGTTGCTTGACAGTAGCAGCAAATGACAGCTGAGTGGAAACAATGCCAAAACGTAAGTGCAAATTTACAGAAGATTTGCACAAAAAATTCCCATGCTTTCGTCCAGGTCAAGATCCGTGGAAGCAGAATGTATGAAATGTAAAGCTGGCCCTTATGTGTCAGTTGCTAATAAGGGTGCAAGTGATTTAGAAGCACACATTAGCTCTGCGAAGCATAAAGTGTCAGCAAAAGGTGAAAGTTTATAAGGTAAATTAACGGACTACTTTTTGCGACCAGGTAAAATTGTTATCACATTGCTTCATTTTCCATGGCCATTCAGAATAATAGTAATAGTAAATGAAGGTACAATCATGGCATCAAATATTTTATTTTAGTACATGGACATTCAAAATAATGTTGGAAATTTTTATTTATTTATATATATTTATGTTATGCTAATAGAGTGTTTTTTTCACTGTATTAAAGTTTGCATTCATAGTAACACTGTTTTGAACCCTATTATTCCACATATTACCTCCAAATCGGCTGGGCGTTATTCTCTGCACCTAACTACGCTTCAACGTAGATTTCCTACGGTTCTGCTCCTGATTTCCACAACGCATACACTCATCTACGAACAAACTCCTCTCTATCAGCCCATTGTACGATTACGGCACACATCAGTGAAAGAATCTTTCCCTCTACTGCAGCCGGTGCCGGGATCTCCAGCCTTCGCCAGCACGATAAATCTTACCATTGTTGTAAATAAAATCCTTTGAACTGTTCCTCAGCTTTTGGGTTCCTTTGTCTTGCTCTCGCTCTGACAACACTTTTAAGAACTATTAGCTACATTTTTAAGGAAACAAAATGTTCTGCATACGAGTATAAAGTAATAAGTGTATATAAAAAAACTTTCAATCTTAATTTTTCTTGATTTAGCTTTAAAGAATCGTGAAACGAACCGAACTGTGAGTTTAGTATTGTGAACCGAATCGTGACATGAGTGAACCGTTACACACCTATGAAGGAGCCTTTACCTCACACTTGGGGTAAAAGGCCCACAGGGGTTTATAGTGATACTGTTAAAATATAGGGACAATAGTTATAAGGAAAAATTTGTCAACTTAGGCAAATACTTTTGAGACAGTAAGATGCTTTTTTGAGTAACAAATTAAAATTATGCTTATTCAAATAATCACTTCAGAAAAGGGTTAAACATGTTCTGTAAATTTTTTTAATTACATTAAAAAACATCTAAAAAATGGATCTCAGTTGTGATTGGATGAGTTAATGTGAGCCCACTTTGAACATTATATAATTGACAAATATATTTGCCCCACTTAAGAAAAACAGTGTGTTTTATGGGGGCCTTTAGCCCCTGCAACAGGGGGGAGTTTTACCCTAAATAGGCTACTATAATTTCAGGGATTGTCATTAGCTAAATAAATGTACAACTTTTTAAAACAATATACAATTTTAGATAAAACTATGTACATCATAATCAAACTTTAGACATTGCATGCAGTGATCTCATAGATCGGGAATATTTTCAGTGTATAGTGACAAATAGGTGTTTACGAATGTATTGTGGTAGTTTTTGTTGTTGTTTTAGTGTTTTGGGAGAAAATAAAATCAAAAGTGCCTTTTACCCCATGGGGCCTTTAGCCCTGTTGTACCCTACTGACATTCAAATGAGATATTTTAGGAATCCAGAGATGTTAAGTTTTAACGTCTCTAAACTGCTATGTCAAATCGTTAGAAAGTCTGATTCTTTTTATTGAATTGGTTCGTTTGGATGGTTCATGTATGAAGCTCTTCTAAAAAGTCCTCTCCCTTTCATATAATTCGGAAGTCCATTTAATTTTAGTGTATTGGTTTGTTTGGAATGGATAAGATGAACCGTATAAAAGGACGATTATTCCCTTTTGTTGCTGAATATGTAACACAATTTTTGTTCTTGGGTAGTAAGTGTTATTTCCTAATTGCTTATGCCTCAAAAGTATAGAAAATGGCTATTATTCCCCACAAACTTTGCTTTTGTAACCAGGACTGTGATATTTTGAAATGTACCTATTTCCAATGAATTTGTGTCTTTTCGTTCACATAAAGTCAGAAAAAAAAAAAAACATATGAATCCAAATGAACATGTATTTATACTAAAGTAATACAAAAATGACTACAAAACATTTAGGAGTAGTTTTTCAAGATTTACGATTATACTGTAAATCACTTTCACGAATCAGCCCCCAAATGTAGTCTCCCATCAAGTTCTCGTTATACTGTCCTTGGTAGCGGCATTCAAAGTCCAGTATATCCTGATAGAACCGCTCGCCTTGCTCCTCCGAGTACGCTCCCATGTTCTCCTTGAATTTATCAAGACGAGCATCAAGGATATGGACTTTGAGGGACATCCTACAGCCCATTGTGCCGTAGTTCTTCACCAGAGTCTCAAACAGCTCCACATAGTTTTCAGCCTTGTGATTACCCAGGAAGCCCCAAACCACTGTGACAAAGCTGTTCCAAGCCGCTTTCTCCTTACTAGTGAGCTTCTTGGGGAATTCATTGCACTTCAGGATCTTCTTTATCTGTAGTCCGACGAAGACACCAGCTTTGACCTTTGCCTCAGACAGCTTAGGAAAGAAGTCTTGAAGGCACTTGAAGGCTGCCGACTCCTTATCTAGAGCTCTGACAAATTGTTTCATAAGGCCCAATTTGATATGCAGTGGTGGCATCAGCACCTTCCGGGGGTCCACCAGTGGTTCTCACTTGACGTTATTCCTCCCCACAGAGAACTCGGTCAGCTGTGGCCAGTCCCGCCTGTGGTAGTGCGCCTTGGTGTCCCTGCTGTCAAAAAAAGGCATCCCAAAAAAACATTTTAAAATTAAAAACGTTTACAATTTTAAAAATTAACACATTTATAACATAAAATTCCGAGCAACAATTGTCCATCTTACCTTCCAGAGTTTTTTTGCAGTGCTCGCAGGTGAAATGAGGTGCCCAGGGTTTGTCTTGATCCCCGACAGGCATGGCGAAATATGCCTTGTAGACCTCACACATCTTAGCAGATGCTTCCAAGGAGTACTTTTTCGCTCTTGTCTTGATAAATTGGCCGCAGACATAGCAAAATGCATCTGCCGGATGCTTGCAGCCTCTTGATTCCATCTCAGAAAAATGCAGATATGTATCCATTTAGGCAGCTGGAACTAAACTGAACTGATGGGCTTATGGCCCTTGCATTTATACTACTATTTATATTACTGGAAAGTTCTAGACTCAGCACTGAATCTATCTGGAATGTTCAGAAAAATAGGTACATTTCAAAATATCACTGTCCTGGTCACAAAAGCAAAGTTTGTGGGGAATAATAGGCATTTTCTATACTTTTGAGGCATAAGCAATTATGAAATAACACTTACTACCCAGGAACCAAAAAAATTAAAAAATTGATACACGGTGATATTTAGTTAAATGCTGCCGTTCACCACTATGTTTTTTTAATTCATTTATTCACACAAAGGTGTTTATCTGTTCAAATGATGTTTAATGCTGATAGTTATATATTTTTTAAAAGATAATGTTTCAGTGTATTCAGCCCTATAGCTTGTAATGTAGCTAACTACTTTTAAAAGGGTAGCTTCAACTCAAAATATTTAATTGACAGAATAAGTAAATACATTAAATTTATACACAATAAATGTACTGATGTATTGTTTGGTTTTTTTGTATGCTATTTACATATGACAAGTTCAGCCATGAAACTCTATGTGGCGCAAGCTGATAGGTTCTTTGAGCTTGCTATCTGTTAGCCAATCGATTGATCCTTTGACACTTAATTGGGTAGCCAATCAACTTGCATCTCTCTCTTTGTTTAACCTTTAAATTGCTCAGTTTTGCAGACAAGCCGGTTTCACTGCAGTGCACTGGGAAAATTATTTTTTAATATGTACAAATCTTTGCAGAATATGTAGTTCATATATAAGTTGGCATTTTTATGTTTTACTGTTTTAAAATTATTTGATGTACCAAACAATAATTGTTGTTTTGTTTTTTTATTCTAAAACAACACTTTGTTTTGCATAAAGATATTTTAAAAAATATGTATGCTTATATCATACATATTGCACAGTGTGCAATAAACATTTGAAAACAAAATGTTATGGTCATAATTTACACAAAATCAGTATGGGACTTGAACTTAAATATAGAGTGCTTTAGGTTATTAGGCGAGTGTTCTAAATTAAAAAAGGAGTTATCATGTTCTATCATGTATTATGTACAATAGTCGGAATTCCAGATTCGCTTTTTGTGATACAAATAAGTCTAGTTATCACATAATATATATGTCTCTCTCTAATTTCTTTCTCATAAACACAAAATTTTTTCCAGTGGGAACACAACTCCAGGTGATCGATGGGGAATTTGAAATAACTGAATTCAAATCAGCATCTCTTGTTTGAATCAGTCTGATTTTATGGACCTAAGTTATTGCTGAACTGAGTCGAGATCAGTTACAGCTGGCATTTATCACTGAATCAGATCAGTGCCCTCTAGTGTCCAACGACAAAACATTTTGAAACGTTTCAAAAAAGTATGACGTAACTAAGCCTCGCTTGCTAAAATCACGTGACATGGTCAGTTTTATATGCGCTCAGAGCATTGGTTTGAAACAAATGATGCATAAAGTTTTCAAAGATTTATGAAGCAGTGTTTCGAAAGCACCTATCTTGATTGCACGATAAGGTTCAGGTACGCATTATGAGTTAGGTCACTAGCCATTTAAGCCATTCGGCCAAGCAGGCCAAAGGCAGACATAAAAATCGAGTTCATTAGCGTTACTCCATTTGGCCAGTAGCCATAGGCACACCTACTAGCTAGCATATACCCTGTGCACATTGCTCTTCGAAGCAGTAGCAGTGCACAAGTCGTGGCGATAGATCTGCTTGGTTGGGGGGTTTTGTTTCGTGTTTGTGAGTTTTTGTAGCTTTCTTGCTTTGTAAGGGGATTGTTTATAATGTCTTTTTGTGGGGGCCTGGGTAGCTCAGCGAGTATTGACGCTGACTACCACCCCTGGAGTTGCGAGTTCAAATCCAGGGCATGCTGAGTGACTCCAGCACGGTCTCCTAAGCAACCAAATTGGCCTGGTTGCTAGGGAGGGTAGAGTCACATGAGGTAACATTCTCGTGGTCGCGATTAGGTGTTCTCGCTCTCAATGGGGCGTGTGGTAAGTTGTGCGTGGTTCGCGGAGAGTAGCATGAGCCTCCACATGCTGAGATTCTCCACATAGGCATGCACGGCGAGCCACGTGATAAGATGCATGGATTGATGGTCTCAGAAGTGGAGGCAACTGGGACTTGTCCTCCGCCACCCAGACTGAGGTGAGTAACCACGTCACCATGAGGACCTACTAAGTAGTGGGATTTGGGCTTTCCAAATTGGGAGAAAAGGGGATCAAATAAAAAAATAAATAAATATAAATATATATATATATATATATATATATATATATATATATATATATATATATATATATATATATATATACATAATGTCTTTTTGTGTAGCAGCATGTTCATACTGTACATGCTCGATGCAGCATGTCTCGCATTTTGTCTAATTGTGCAGCAGCAGCTGCATATCCACATGCTTTACTCAGTGTGTCTGTGTTTTTTCTAGCAGTAGCAAGTCTCTGTACTTGCGCTGCAGCAGCAGCGTAGCAGATCTAGTCCACCAAGACCAATATTCTATTAATATGTCATACCCACATAGGGTTGCCACCCGTCCCGTAAAAAACAGGATTGTCCCGTATTTAAAGAAAAAATGATGTATCCCATATGGAATCAATACGGGACATGATTTGTCAGATGGCATCACGGTGAAATCGTTCCAGATCACTAATTTAACATAGATATATGTTGGAAAATTTTCCTACAGTGGGATAGGTGCCCCACAGGTGCCGGTAACCCCCTGTGATGTATTTTCCGCGGTACGGTCTCCCTGTTGGCAGACCCACGTCTCCCTTGGGCAGAGCTCTCTCCGCCCCTGGTCGCTGTGTATGTAGAGCTCCTCCCCTTCGAGGCAGGACCTACCACGGCACCTCTTCCATGTGCAGCTGGTGAGCCCACATGTCGTATTGCCACATGTTACCTCCCCGTCGGGCAGGATGTGGTCTCCGCGGGGTCTTTTCCCCCTGAAAGAATAGGAAAGGGAAAGAACACCTTCCCTGATGCGTATAATAGCGTTAGATGGCCCCAGCCGAATCTAATACTCTGTGGAGAGAAACATAGAGAGAAAAGGTCGCGGCTGGCGTGGCCTGCTCCCATGCTAGTTACATCGCTTCCCCCCCCTCTGGGATGTGGGGAACTACATGACGTCTTGTGGGGCGTTGGGGGAGGTTACGTGCGGACTGATGCACCTGCTATTACGACCGCAGCAGCTTGCTTGCACCTGCATCAGCAGTTCACGTAACACGGTCCAGCTGTTGTGGTGTTTTTCTATAGGGACCCCTAGTGACCCCTACATCGAAACAACGTTGAGTGAGTGACAGAAGGGGAACATCTCGGTTACTGTTGTAACCTCCGTTCCTTGATGGAGGGAACGAGACGTTGTGTCCCTCTTGCCACAATACTGTACTGTCTGCTGAAATGGCCGGGACCTTGTCTAGGCTGTTCAGCACAAAACCTGAATGAGTGGTTGCGAGCCAGCTCCTTTTATACCCGTATGTCTGGGGGAGTGGCATGCAAATTCCAATCGCCAATTCTCATTGGCCTTTTCTCAAAGATTAGAGGTGTTTGGGGCTCCCAAGACAGTAACCGAGACGTTATGGATCTTAAACCCATTGAGCATTTGTGGGATCAGCTAGACTGTAAGGTGCATGAGAAGTGCATGACAAAACAGCCACATCTATGGCAAGTGCTATAGGAAGTGTGGGGTGAAATGTCACCTGAGTGTCTGGACAAACTGAGAGCAAGAATGCCAGAATTTTTATTAATCTTATTTATGTATACATTTTGGTTGGTTTATACTTAATTTTAAATAGTATTTAATTTTTTTATTTATTTTATTTGTTTTTATTTGTATTTGATTGTATTTATACATTGTTTGATCTTATTGAACATTTAAACAGAAAAAAATCCAAAATTTTAGCACAATTTGTGGACTTTTCAGACAGTCCCTTTCCACACCCTCCACAGTATTAGCACGTTTTAGCACAATGTCCCTTACCCAGTACAGGGCATATTAGTACCCGTAGTGGGTCCGGCTGTGAATTCCTCCGCCGAATTCACAAGCCACAGGGCTAGGGAGGAAGGACATCCAGGGTTCACGGTTCGTGAACTCGCATGGGAGAAGCGCACGTCTTCGCCTCACAGAGGGGAAAGGCACTATACACAAGCGATACACCCGGCCAGCTGTTCCGTATTACCAAACCTACCTGTTCGTACCTGCAAAAACATGGGATGAATCCGGCTCAACGTATTGGTAGTTGCCCAGCCCGCTGCTCTGCAGATGTCTGCTAGAGAGGTGCCATTGGCCAGTGTCCACGAGGATGCCAGACTCCTCGTAGAGTGTGCTCGTATTCCCAAAGAGGCAGGTACGGCCTGGGCCTGGTATGCCACCACAATGGCGTCCATGATCCAGTGGGCAAGCCTCTGTTTGGAGACAACATTCCCTTTCCCCTGTCCGCCAAAGCAGACAAAGAGCTGCTTAGAGCATCTAGAGCTCTGCGTGCGATCCAAATAGATGCACAAAGCACGCATCGGACACAGCAACGATAAGGCTGGGTCTGCCTCCTCCCGGGGCAGCTTCGCTTGCAGGCTCACCACCTGACCCCTAAAGGGGTCGTGGGAACCTTGGGCACATAGCCCGGTCGGGGTCTCAAGACCACGTGAGAACACTTCGGACTGAACTCCAGGCAGGTGTCACTGCCAGAGGACGCCTGCAGGTCCCGAACCCTCTTGATGGATTTCGTGAGTGCAGTCAGGAGGGCCATCTTCAAAGAGAGGGCTTTCAGCTTGACTGGCTGTAGGGGCTCAAACGGGGCTCTCCGAAGGCCCAGAAGGACCACGGAGAGATTCTGATTCATGCTTCCCCAAGGACTTACCGTCCACCGAGTCATGGTGTGCCTCTATAGCGGCCACATACACCTTCAAGGTGGAGGGGGACAGCCACCCCTCCAGCCTCTCCTGCAGGAAGGAAAGCACTGACCGACTGCGCATCTCGGGGGGCCTTCGGCTCAGGAAGAACACCAATTTGCGAACGAACACCACTTCAGGGCAAATAGCTGCCTCGTAGAGGGAACCTTGGCCTGAGTGACCGTGTCTACCATTGCCAGTGGTAAGCCACTTAAATCTTCTGTGTCCCGTCCAGGGGCCAGACATGGAGATTCCAGAAGTCTGTGTGTGGGTGCCAGATGGTGCCCAGTCCCTGAGAGATGAGGTCCTGCCTCAGGGGACTTGCCAGGGAGGGGCTGTTGCGAGGAGCGCGAGATCCGAGAACCAAGTCTGAGTGGGCCAGTACGGCGCCACAAGGATGACCTGTTCCTCGTCCTCCCTGATCTTGCACACAATCTGTGCAAGCCGGCTCACTGGGGCGGCGCACATTTGCACAGGCCCTGGGGCCAGCTGTGTGCCAGCGCGTCTGTGCCGAGGAGAGCCCCCATCGGAGAATACCAGAGCGGGCAGTGGGAGGATTCCGGGGAAGCGAACAGGTCTAACTGTGCTTTGCCGAATCAACTCCAAATCAGCTGGACAACCTGGGGGTGGAGTCTCCACTCTCCACTGAGCTTTGCCTGCCGCGACAGCGCGTCCGCTGTGGCATTGAGGCTGCCCGGGATGTGAGTGGCCCGCAGCGACCTCAGCCACTGTTGACTCCAGAGGAGGAGATGGCGGGCGAGTTGCGACATGCGACGAGAGCGTAAGCCGCCTTGGCGATTTATATATGCTACTGTCGCTGTGTTGTCCGACTGGACCAACAACGACTGCGTGCGCTCACTTGTGAGGCACGCTATCATCGAGACCGAGTCTAACTCCATGCCGAGAAAGAGATACTCTGAACCGGGGAGGGCTTGCTCTTTTCCCAGTTGACCCGAAGCCCTAGACGGCTGAGGTGCCTGAGCACCAGGTCCCTGTGTGTGCACAGCAACTCTCGAGAGTGTGCTAGAATCAGCCAGTCATCAAGGTAGTTGAGTATGCGGATGCCCAATTCCCTTAACGGGGCAAGAGCTGCCTCTGCGACCTTCGTGAAGACGTGGGGGACAGGGACAGGCCGAAGGGGAGGACCTTGTACTGATACGCCCGGCCATCGAAAGCAAACTGTAGGAAGGGTCTGTGACGAGGTAAAACCGAGACGTGAAAGTACGCATCCTTCAGGTCAACCGCCGGGAACCAATCTTGATGCTGGACGCATGCCAAAATGCACCTCTGCGTGAGCATCTTGAACGGGAGTTTGTGTAAGGCTTGATTGGCCGCAACCCACCGCCTTTCTTTGGCACGATGAAGTAAGGGCTGTAGAACCCTTTCCTCATCTTGGCTGGAAGGACAGGCTCTATTGCACCCTTGTGCAGCAGGGTCACGATCTCCGCATGTAAGGTGGCGGCGTTCTTGCCCTGCACCGAGGTGCAGCGGACGCTGCTGAACCAGGGCGGGCGCCTGGCAAACTGAATCGCGTAACCGAGTCAGATGGTCCTGGCCAGTTGGAAAGTGCTAACCACGCATCCAAGCTCCAGGTGAGGGGCACTAAGGGGACAATCGAGTCTAACGTACCTGTGGGTGGGGCCTCACGGCGGGGGGGAGCAGGGGCGCCACGTCGAGGAGCCTTGCTTCGTCTCAAACTCATGGCTGTGCTGAGGGGGCCCTCAAAGCACTTACCTTGCTCCATGTACCCGGCGTCAGGGGGGTTGGCGACGGGGGAGTAGGGACTTTTTACCATCCTTGTAGCTCGTCACAACCACCTGGCCGTGGGTGTGAGTGTGGTGCGGTCGGGCACGTGAAGGCGGGGGGCCCGCGTTCGCGGCGTCCATGTCGCAGGTGCTCAGTGTCCGGTCGCTGTGATAACGGCAGTCGTAAACACCGACTGTGTGACCCAAGGAGTGAGGAAACCACTCTTTTTTTTTAAATGTAGGTACCGGGTGCGGTGAACACAAAACAAAAGGGAACATAAGATTTACCTCCCGGCCCTCCACCGGGGGATGGAGTGGTCTGGATACCAGCTCCATGGTAGCAGCGGACAACTCCCTCCCTGGGTCGTCTGTCTCAGGGGTGCTTAGGAGCCTTCCGGGTCCTTGCGCCAGGTCGTGAGGCGGGGGGCGTCAGCTTCCTGTGGGGGGCTCTACTCTGGAGCCGAGAAATGGGCTCGGGCTGTGGCGGAGCCACCTGGTCTTTCGCCGCCGCAGGGGGACGCCCTCGGCAAGCAGACGGGGTACGGGATCTTGAGCCACGGCGGGGCAAGATGTGCTGTATTGCCTCTGTCTGCTTCCTCACCGTCGAGAACTGCTGGGCAAAGTCCTCGACGGTGTCGCCGAATAGGCCGATCTGGGAGATGGGAGCATTAAGAAAGTGAGCCTTGTTGGCGTCCCTCATCTCGACCAGATTCAGCCACAGGTGGCGCTCCTGGACCACCAAGGTGGACATCGCTTGCACGAGTGCTCGCGCCATGACCTCCGTCGCTCTGAGGGTGAGGTCGGTCCTCTTGGCCTGGTGTACTTGCAGGAGGGCCATGGCATGCAGGGTGGAGGCGGCCTGTCCAGCAGCACTGTAGGCTTAATGATCCAGCGGCACTGTAGGTCCTAAAGGCCCTGGAGGGGAGCGCCGGACGATCCTGCTAAGTGGCGGCGTTTTGCGGGCAGAGATGCACCGCAACCACCTTATCCACCTGAGGGAACTCCGTGTACCCGTGGGCCGCCCCGCCATCGAGGGTAGTGAGAGCGGACGATCTGGGAAGTTGGGTTCTGGCAGAAAAAGGTGCCCTCCATGACCTTGTCAGCTCGTCGTGCACTTCCAGGAAGAAAGGGACCGGGGGGGGCTGTGAGCGGTACCCAGGAACCAGTCATCTAGCCACGAGGGCTCAGGGGAGGATGGAGGTTTCTAGTCCAACCCGACACTCGCGGTGGCCCGGGCAAGCATGGTGGTCAGCTCTGCGTCGGCCTCAGACTGGGCGGGCAGACCCAAAGGTGGCAGCCCAGTCGAGTCCTCGGCGTCCGACATCGCCAGTGTGCTCTCTGATGCAGCGATCGAGGACTCATCCTGCTCGCGAGCCCTGAAAAAGATGTTAAGCTCTCGGAACTCGACGGGGGCAGACGAGCGTGCTGGGGAATGGGAAGTCTGCGGGGAATTACCCGGCAAGACCGCACCCATTGAAATCCCTAAATGAGGAAGGAAGAAGGAAAGCCACGACCGCAAGTTTGCCATGGTCATGTTCTCGCAATGAAAACATGAACCATCCACGAACGCTGCCTCAATGTGAGCACAGCCAAGACATGTGTGGCGGAGCGATAACGACTGCATCCAGGAATCACACAAAGACGGAAAGGCATCTCTAAAAAGACGCACCATTAAAAAGATTTTCATGTCAATGTGTTGCTGTGATAGAGGAAAATACTCTTTGCAGAAATATATACTCTCTCAGTAGCGCTGTCGAAGCGCCCAGGGGCGTAGTCTGCACTAAGCGTGCAGAAGGAGAGAAAGCCACTGGAATGCGCCGTATATCCAACAGCATATGCTTCTTTCTGAGGTGAATGGACCGGCAGTGGAAAAATCAGAATGAGTGGTAGTGAGCCAGCTGCTTTTATACCCATATGTCCGGGGGAGTGGCATGAGAATTCCACTCGCCAATTCTCATTGGTCTTTTCTCAAAGATTAGAGGTGTTTGGGGCTCCCAAGAGCGACCCCTAGTGTCACTACATCGACACAAATTCAAGTGAGTGACAGAAGGGGAACACTCGTTTCCAATGATCTGTTGTCCAATGTCTGTGTTTCTTTGCCCACTCTAACCTTTTCTTTTTGTTTTTCTGTTTCAAAAGTGGCTTTTTTTGGTTGCAATTCTTCCCATAAGGCCTGCACCCCTGAGTCTTCTCTTTACTGTTGTACATGAAACTGATGTTGTGCGGGTAGAATTAAATGAAGCTGTCAGCTGCGGACATGATTTTGATTGATGTGATTTTCTAGTACCAAATTTGCAATTTAGCATGATTACTCCAGGATAAGGTGTTGGAGTGATGGCTGCTGGAAATGGGGCCTGTCTAGATTTGATCAAAAATGACTTTTTTCAAATAGTGATGGTGCTGTTTTTTACATCAGTAATGTGCTGACTATATTTTGTGATCAGTTGAATGCCACTTTAGTGAATTAAAGTACCATTTCCTTTCGAAACAGCAAAATCTATACATTATTCCAAACTTTTGGCCACCCAGTGTAGGTATTCTATTCATTATATACCATATCCACATTTTATATTAATTATATGCTGTTTTGTGGTAATTTTCATATCAAACAAGGATTAAATGGTCATAAAAAATATGTTTCATTGCATGTATGATAGCCAACAGTACTTTTTTCAGTTATTGTTAAGGTGTCCCAAAATTTTTACAGGGCCAAGCTGACAAATCTAGATGCAATGTAACAGATGGAACCAATACATGTGACTCGAGATGCATTATTAAAAGTTAAAGCTCTTTTAACTTGATGCGTTGTCTTAAAACAAGACGCTCATGTGTGATATGCTGAAAAGACCGTGAGACGCAGCACAGCGGTCAAAGAAGAATGGCCCTAATGACATTCTAATGTTGAGCTACAGTATATGCATTACATGTTAAACCAAACAGATCTGTTTTAATATGATTTGGACAAAAACAATAATAATACAAAAAACACTTGTATTGTTCCTTTCTTGCCCTAGTACTTTCTTACATAATATCGCATATTGTGAAACAGTTATGTATGTCCTTTTCGGTTATGTATTCGGAGGCCTGTCAAGAAGAAACTGTACATTTGTGTTATAGGAAAATGTTTGTTTTATTCCAGACTTCTCACCTGGCGATGATTGACACCTTGATGATGGCGTACACAGTTGAAATGGTCAGTGTGGAGAGAGTACTGTCCTGCATACAGAAATGTACTCCATTCCTTCCTGAGGAAGACTTTCCCTATGATGCTGAAGAGGCAATAACCACTTGGATCAATAAGGTAAGAATATCCCACATCTTCCACATATTGATTAGAAACTAGTGATCGATCTATTTACATTATTAAGCCCCGCCCTTTTCTGCGCTCCACATTTTGTCATCTAACTTCCTGTTTGTATTGAAGCTACTGAGAAGAGTTGATCAAAATGGATTACGTGTGGGAGCACAGAACGTTTTTTTTTCAACATGAGTTGATGGTGTGAGTCTACAGAATATGCTAGTGAGGTGTTTTTTCTGTCACTCTAAATGTTCGTTTTTTCCAACACCCGTGGAGGTAAAATTGGTCCTGGCAGATCACATTCAGACAGCTATGACACACGGCACTTTTTCATGATACAAGCGTTTAAATGTTATATGTGTAATTCTGCTTAATTTTTAGGTTTCAACTTCTTAATAATTTGTGTTAAAATTGACATGAAATTTCCAACAGTGACAGCTCGTATTATTACACATGCAAGTTTATAACATTAAAGCAAATTACAATTGTATTTTTAAAATTAATCTGTCACCCTACATTTTTTAGAGGCTTAAATGTGATTAAAATTGTTGTAAACAGAATATAAAATAAAACATACACTTTCACATGTACAGTTGTGCTCAAAAGTTTGCATACCCTGGCAGAAATTGTGACATTTTGGCACTGATTTTGAAAATATGACAGATCATGCAAAAATCTTTTATTTAAAGATAGTGATCATATGAAGCCATTTATTATCACATAGTTATTTGGCTCCTTTTTAAATCATAATGGTAACAGAAATCACCCAAATGGCCCTGATCAAAAGTTTACATTCCCTTGAATGTTTGGCCTTGTTACAGACACACAAGGTGACACACACAGGTTTAAATGGCAATTAAAGGTTAATTTCTCACACCTGTGGCTTTTTAAATTGCAGTTAGCATCTGTGTATAAATAGTCAATGAGTTTGTTAGCTCTCATGTGGATGCACTGGGCAGGCTAGATACTAAGCCATGGAGAGCAGAAAAGAACTGTCAAAAGACCTGCGTAACAAGGTAATGGAACTTTATAAAGATGGAAAAGGGTATAAAAATATATCCAAAGCCTTGAAAATGCCAGTCAGTACTGTTCAATCACTTATTAAGAAGTGGAAAATTCAGGGATCTCGTGATACCAAGCCAAGGTCAGGTAGACCAAGAAAGATTTCAGCCACAACTGCCAGAAGAATTGTTCAGGATACAAAGAAAAACCCACAGGTAACCTCAGGAGAAATACAGGCTGCTCTGGAAAAAGACGGTGTGGTTGTTTCAAGGAGCACAATACGAGGATACTTGAACAAAAATGAGCTGCATGGTCAAGTTGCCTGAAAGAAGCTTTTACTGCGCCAATGCCACAAAAAAGCCTTGTTACAATATGCCCGACAACACTTTGACACGCCTCACAACTTCTGGCACACTGTAATTTGGAGTGACGAGACCAAAATAGAGCTTTATGGTCACAACCATAAGCACTATGTTTGGAGAGGGGTCAACAAGGCCTGTAGTGAAAAGAATACCATCCCCACTGTGAAGCATGTTGGTGGCTCACTGATGTTTTGGGGGTGTATGAGCTCTAAAGGCACGGGGAATCTTGTGAAAATTGGTGGCAAGATGCCCCCACCTGCAAGAATTTGGGGCCTCATAGACCACTATTACAAAAGACTGCACGCTGTCATTGATGCTAAAGGGGGCAATACACAGTATTAAGAACTAAGGGTATGCAGACTTTTGAACAGGGGTTATTTAATTTTTTTCTTTGTTGCCATGTTTTTTTTTATGATTGTGCCATTCTGTTATAACCTACCATTGAATATGAATCCCATAAGAAATAAAAGAAATGTGTTTTGCCTGCTCACTCATGTTTTCTTTAAAAATGGTGCATATATTACCAATTCACCAAGGGTATGCAAACTTTTGAGCACAAATGTATGTGTGTGTGTGTGTGTGAATTAAGTTGCACCCTTCCCCCGTCCTGGTTTAACACTTAAAAAATCTACTCACCTTAACAATAACAGTTGGATGGGTGAATGACAGGAAAAGATGGCCAGAGGTGTCGTAGAGAGATATTTTTATTGATTTTGTGTTGTCTCTTGGAGTTTCATGAGCACAGAAGAATATCAGTATGTCCACAGCATGAAGGTAGGATCTTGTGGATTTATGAATGAAGTACTCTTGTTTTAAAATCTCCCCCCTCTGTTTCCAGATGTTATGACATCCCCTGAACACTTCATGATAGCTTTTGGCAACTCTATAACCTGTAAATCCACTTTGCTAGCTAATTACACTTTGACATCTACACCATATCTATATAGTGACCTCTGGAAGTTCACAGACAAAATTTCAAGATAGCTATGCACTAGTTTCTCTGGAGCTTAAGGTTAATATGGGTTTTGTTTTGTTTTATTTTGTTTTGTTTTTTGTTTTGGTTTAGATTTTTCAAACTTTAAATTGTCATAAATTGTGACAAATGTTCTGTAAATAAACTTTGCCTAGTAAAATATTTAAAAAATAACAAACAAGTGACACGTGAAACATCTTTATTTACTAAATAATCTTTTAACTTGCCAGTGCTATGTTTTTGTTTTATCTCTGTACATGTCAATCTTATATTATTAAATTTATCTTAACAAATGTTTGCCCATTTAAATTTCTTGATAATTTAATAATAAAATATCCAACAATGTTTAATTATGTCACTGCAACTAATCCCAAAAACAATGTTTATTATCAAAACAACTACACTGGAATTAATCCCAAAAACAATGTTTATTATCAAAATAACTACACTGCAGCTAATCCCTAAAACAATGTTTAATATCAAAACAACTACACTGCAGCTAATCCCAAAAACAATGTTTATTATCAAAACAACTACACTGCAACTAATCCCCAAAACAATGTTTAATATCAAAACAACTACACTGCAGCTAATCCCAAAAACAATGTTTATTATCAAAACAACTACACTGCAACTAATCCCCAAAACAATGTTTAATATCAAAACAACTACACTGGAACTAATCCCAAACACAATGTTTATTATCAAAATAACTACACTGCAGCTAATCCCAAAAACAATGTTTATTTTCAAAACAACTACACTGCAACTAATCCCCAAAACAATGTTTAATATCAAAACAACTACACTGGAACTAATCCCAAACACAATGTTTATTATCAAAATAACTACACTGCAGCTAATCCCAAAAACAATGTTTATTATCAAAACAACTACACTGGAACTAATCCCAAAAACAATGTTTAATATCAAAACAACTACACTGCAGCTAATCCCCAAACCAATGTTTAATATCAAAACAACTACACTGCAGCTAATCCCCAAAACAATGTTTAATATCAAAACAACTACACAAATTTATCCCAAAAACAATGTTTAATATCAAAACAACTACACTGCAGCTAATCCCCAAAACAATTTTTAATATCAAAACAACTACACTGGAACTAATCCCAAACACAATGTTTATTATCAAAACAACTACACTGCAGCTAATCCCCAAAACAATGTTTAATATCAAAACAACTACACTGGAACTAATCCCAAACACAATGTTTATTATCAAAACAACTACACTGCAGCTAATCCCAAAAACAATGTTTAATATCAAAACAACTACACTGGAACTAATCCCAAACACAATGTTTATTATCAAAATAACTACACTGCAGCTAATCCCCAAAACAATTTTTAATATCAAAACAACTACACTGGAACTAATCCCAAACACAATGTTTATTATCAAAACAACTACACTGCAGCTAATCCCCAAAACAATGTTTAATATCAAAACAACTACACTGCAGCTAATCCCCAAAACAATTTTTAATATCAAAACAACTACACTGGAACTAATCCCAAACACAATGTTTATTATCAAAACAACTACACTGCAGCTAATCCCCAAAACAATGTTTAATATCAAAACAACTACACTGGAACTAATCCCAAACACAATGTTTATTATCAAAATAACTACACTGGAACTAATCCCAAAAACAATGTTTAATATCAAAACAACTACACTGGAACTAATCCCAAACACAATGTTTATTATCAAAACAACTACACTGCAGCTAATCCCCAAAACAATGTTTAATATCAAAACAACTACACTGGAACTAATCCCAAACACAATGTTTATTATCAAAATAACTACACTGCAGCTAATCCCTAAAACAATGTTTAATATCAAAACAACTACACTGCAGCTAATCCCAAAAACAATGTTTATTATCAAAACAACTACACTGCAACTAATCCCCAAAACAATGTTTAATATCAAAACAACTACACTGGAACTAATCCCAAACACAATGTTTATTATCAAAATAACTACACTGCAGCTAATCCCAAAAACAATGTTTATTATCAAAACAACTACACTGGAACTAATCCCAAAAACAATGTTTAATATCAAAACAACTACACTGCAGCTAATCCCCAAACCAATGTTTAATATCAAAACAACTACACTGCAGCTAATCCCCAAAACAATGTTTAATATCAAAACAACTACACAAATTTATCCCAAAAACAATGTTTAATATCAAAATAACTACACTGCAGCTAATCCCCAAAACAATGTTTAATATCAAAACAACTACACTGGAACTAATCCCAAACACAATGTTTATTATCAAAACAACTACACTGCAGCTAATCCCCAAAACAATGTTTAATATCAAAACAACTACACTGGAACTAATCCCAAATACAATGTTTATTATCAAAATAACTACACTGGAACTAATCCCAAAAACAATGTTTAATATCAAAACAACTACACTGGAACTAATCCCAAACACAATGTTTATTATCAAAACAACTACACTGCAGCTAATCCCCAAAACAATGTTTAATATCAAAACAACTACACTGGAACTAATCCCAAACACAATGTTTATTATCAAAATAACTACACTGCAGCTAATCCCAAAAACAATGTTTATTATCAAAACAACTACACTGGAACTAATTCCAAAAACAATGTTTAATATCAAAACAACTACACAAATTTTTCCCCAAAACAATGTTTAATATCAAAACAACTACACTGGAACTAATCCCAAACACAATGTTTATTATCAAAATAACTACACTGCAGCTAATCCCAAAAACAATGTTTAATATCAAAACAACTACACTGCAGCTAATCCCCAAAACAATGTTTAATATCAAAACAACTACACTGGAACTAATCCCAAACACAATGTTTATTATCAAAATAACTACACTGCAGCTAATCCCAAAAACAATGTTTAATATCAAAACAACTACACTGCAGCTAATCCCCAAAACAATGTTTAATATCAAAACAACTACACAAATTTTTCCCAAAAACAATGTTTAATATCAAAACAACTACACTGCAGCTAATCCCCAAAACAATGTTTAATATCAAAACAACTACACTGGAACTAATCCCAAACACAGTGTTTATTATAAAAATAACTACACTGCAGCTAATCCCAAAAACAATGTTTAATATCAAAACAACTACACTGGAACTAATCCCAAAAACGATGTTTGTTATCAAAATAACTACACTGCAGCTAATCCCAAAAACAGAAAAGTAAAGGAAAAAACCCTGATTAACTAAAATGAGTGACTGTGCTCTAGGTTTTTGCATAAAAAAAACGTACATCTCATTACGTCATCACATACAGTGTACATAAGATTTAATGCTTAACATACTATATAACATAACTGTTATCATTTGAGATTTTGCTCGTAGATTTAGGCACACTACTAAATCAAAACTGATTATAAAACATCCCAAAGCATTTATTTGCAACAACCTCACACATAATCATGCACAAATGTTTTTGTCCAAACTCTGGTTAGGAAGATGATCCTATCTGCCTCAAATAATATTTACATGATGGGCAAATGATAGGTTCATGTATTGATTTTCCTGTCCACATACTGAATGTCATAGGCAAGTGGACCATCAATAGCAAAGCCAATGTAGAAGGTCACTCTCTCTGTACTGTGACCACTTCTTAGTCCACCAAGGTACGTGGGGCGCACAGGAATCTTAAGTTTGCCATACTCAGCACAAAGCTCACCATACTCAATGATGCCATCTACTCTGAGGAGCTTGTCTTTAATCACCTGTTCCTTGAAAATGTCTGCATTTTGCCAAAGCACATTACGGTCTCTTGACTTGACTTTACTAAAGACACTGTCAAGAGCAGCTTTAGAAAGCAGTCGGTCTAGTCCTTCTGACTTTCCCAGATAGAAGTGGGCAATTGAGTTTCTAACTCTGAAAATGTGTGAGAGTTGCTTTCTGGAGGATTTCTTTATAATTTCCACATATGTAGTTATTCGGTGGTCAGGGACTTTGTTTCCGGGCCACAACAACAACAGAGCAAGGTAATAAGGTTCTGGATGCTGATGTTGTGTTCCTGCATCTTGCAAGATTTCGTTCATAAGATCTGTGATTTCTTTCTGGGTTTTTGCAAATTGTGAATTTGGTTTATTCAGCTTAAGAATTATGTGTGCAAGCAAATAATTTGTTTTGTCCCTGAGTGTTTTGGTCATACAGTTCTTGTATATGAATGAAAGTTTTTCAACTATTTCCACAATCGTGTTTTTTCCATATTCTAGAAACTGAAGAATTTGTGGGAAATTGTTTGCTCTGTTCTCTTCCAAGAACATTCGACATTCCTCAATTTCCATGTTCATGCTGAGTTTGGGTTTACGGGTTTTCTCACTTAACTTTTCCTCTGATGAAGAGCAAAACAAGGAGATGTATTTTTGGAAGTGCTCAGAGAGCTTTTTCCTGTTTTTATTCTGCTTTTCTTTGTCAACAATTCCCTTTTCTTTTGTGTAAGTGAAGAAAACTTCAAGAAAGCTAAAAGCATTGTCTACTTGTGGCCTCAAAGAGACAAGGAATGGTTCATACTCTTTAAGAATGTCAACCATTTTGTTGTTGGCATCATTCTGGAATATGGGAACGTTTACTATGGATATTTTTCCTTTGAAAAACTGCTTGATGTAATTATCTTTCATGCAGTCCCCCTCCTCAAACAATGCCAGCCCCCTCACAATGTCAAAGACTGTCATTGCAATGTCAATCGCGTTCATATATCCAGATATATTGTAGGTGTTTGGTTTCCTATGAAGTGCTTCATCCAAATCAGGAATATCATCTGTCTTTGCCAAGATTTGAGCCTTTTGGAAAGCATTTATTGCGGTATTAGCTAGATCAAGATATTCTTTCAAGTCATCTGGTGTGTATTGGATGTTCTCTTGCTTTTTGCCATCAATTTTATGTTTTAGCTCACTTCTAGACACCTGTCCAACTGTATCGAGTGTGTATGAATTCTCTTTGATACTTCTAGCTGTGTTTGCCCAGTCCTTTGCTTGAGCAAAGTTCTTCTCATTCAGATAGAAATGTCTTGCTAAAGCTTGAGGGATTACAAAGTCCTTATCGAATCGTCTTGATGCCTCTGTAAAGATGTCTTGGACTTTTGTCAGTCCATCAGTTTTGTTGATGTCCTCAATCAAAGGTGAAAACAGTGTGTTTTTCTCATCACCTTCAGTTTTACGTTGTCGAGTGATTAACATGTTTTTTACTGACTGCAAGAGGTTATCTTTTCCTGTTCCACTTTTGAAAAACAAGTCACAATGCAGCATATTACAAACTATGTCAGATCTCAGGTTGTTGTGCGACTTTTCAAGCTCGTTGAGACACTCTGTTGCAATACGTTGATGAACAAAACGAATTGCTTTGTACACTCCACATTCTTCAGTTTCAAACTCAATGAGCAAGCATGACTGAGGTTCCATTTCATCCAAAACTGTTTGCTTTCCCCATAATCTTCTTTTAATCCCCAGAAAATCTTCACACAGTGACACAGAAATGGCTGATTCAGCCACATAGGTATTCAGTAATGCCAAGATTGAGAGGAGTTGTGCTTGTTTTCTTCCAATATCAAAATCTTTCAGAATATTACGAGCAACATTTGTAACATACTCCTGACTGAAGTTTGATTTCATTATCATGAAACTGTAGAAATTTTCTGGTTTTTCATGAGTTTCTTGAAGTTCCTTTAGTTTCATCTCAAAGGTATCCATTTCTACCTTAGACAGTGTTGCTGTGATGAACTGACTCTCAATGACACTGTTTGAGAATCTAGCTTTCGGGTTATTTGAACGCAAACAATTCAAAACAACTACAAGTGCACTGGGACATATTTCATCAAGCATTTTTCGTGTAATGTGTTGAAGCTCCTCTGTGTTTTCTGTCTCCTCTGAGTCATCAACTAACAAAAGTGCTGGTATTATCTGTGAGGTCTCACTTTTTCCACACCTTACCAAGTAAGCAACTTCTTGTGCTACATTATGTTTGGAAACTGTGTTGTCCTTCAGTACTGCACAACGAAAATCCTTTCTCAGACTCCACATGACATGCATAGCTAGAGTGGTGCCTCCACAACCAGGCTGATGAAATAGATTTAGCATGACACATGTGCTCGTTGGATTTTTTGTTCTAGATTCGATCATACGTTTGAGTTGGTCATATTTGTCCCGTTTTATGAATGGTTTTGCTGTACTTTTCTCAGAGAAATAGAAGTTCCACCATTTCACTTTGTCCCCTCTGTAGAATTCAGCTTCTTTTTTGATTCTGAACTCTTGAAATTCTGTACTATCCTCATCATACTCATTCTCACACTCATTTTCACAAAGAACATCAAGAGAAGGCATAGAGTCCTCATCTTTCTGTTGGAAAACCACTGAACTTCCCTCAGCGGATGGAAGAAGTCTCTCAGTATTTGGCTTGTCCTGGCCCAGTTTCAGTATTGTCCCATTGATTTCACTGAGCTCCAGGTCATATACACTATGCTGACTAATGTCATGTTCACATCTGGATTGAATGAAATCCCTCCATTTTTGAAAGGAAGCATCTGATGTGCAAATACTTATAATGCTCTCTGTACCCCCAAGGTTTTTATAAAATGACATGAATGTGTCAAAAATGGGCTCATTCATGGCTTCAACAGTGGAGAGAAGGAGAAATATAACTAAGAATCTTCCTCTTGGAAGAGTGTATGGGTTGCAGAGGAACGAGATCATATCTTGTACTTCCCCTGCTTTGTGCACTAACCATTCCCTTGGCTGGAGTGGTCTGTCAGATTCAGTTTTGAGGTCTTCTCTGCCATTACAAGATATCCAACTTGTTTGTTTGTACAAATTGAGATTTTTCGTAACAGTTCCTGGATCCCCATGAATCTGACTTGGTGCATGAAGATTTGCAATACGAGCTTCTCTGTAGTTGTGGCAGGAACCACTAACTGCAGAGTTTGGATCAAAGTCCAATACACAGAACAGTTTCAATGTTGTCATGAACTGAAGGTGCTTGAGCTGTCCAGGGTGGCTTTTGTTTGTGACAATGATATAGTAATGATAATAACCAAGGCGGTTTCCTTCAAATGTCAACAGATTCTTTAGTTTTTCACCCTGATTTGATGTTCTTTTGCTTTCAGGTCTCTTTTCTGCCTCCTTTCTCCTGTTGTCCAGAACTTTCACTTGTGTATTCATTTGAGCCATTTCACATTGTAAGTCTTTTATATTACCGTTTTTACAAACATCTCTGGTTGCAGCTCCATCTCTGATGAACAGCGATTTTCCTTTGCTTTTTTTCCATTGATTGTCCTCATCCAAAGTCTGAATATAAAATAGTTTATCATGAACTACATTATGGGATGGAACAATATCTACCTCTATAACGTATTTTTCAGATAATGTGTGGTCAGGACACAACACTTCTACAAAGCGTGGTTGTCTGATACATCCCTTTGCATCATCTGAGTGTCCTTCAAAGTATGATTTAATGCCCTGATTAAAGTGATCAATAATGATGTCCCTGTTGTCAATCTTGATTCCAATGATCTCACCATGAGCATATTCTGAATTCTTGGAATCAGCTACACCGAAGTGTATGGTTCCATTTGTGCGACTGTTCATACACCCTGCAGCAAACTGGAACACCTTTTTATTGAAACTCTTCTTTATCACATGAATATCTTCTGTCCTGCCCAAGAACTTATACTCATGAACTGGATCAATCAGATTGCCAGGTCCTGTCTCTGGTGGTAAAGTGTAATTTTGAATGTATCGTTGACAGGCAGAGTTCTGATCAAATGGATAGAGACTACATTGGTTTAGCTTTCTCATGTGCTTTACTTCTTCAGTCACTTTATCTGCATAGATGTCTGATGTTTTAGGGTCAACTGACTCTCTTAGTTTGGTTTGTTTGGAAGATGGACCTCCAGAAGATTCTACAAGCTGAATATTTTTCTCTTGAGAATGCGGCACCCTTAAAGGTTCATTTGGTTTAAAGTTCTCTGTTGGAGTGGTGCTTTGAGTGTCAGTGGTATCCATTGAATCTTCTCCAAAGTTTATTGGTTTTTCTAGGGAACAATCTTGCCTAAATTCAGATTTTTCTTTTTTGTGTGACTTTCCCTTCGATTTTTTAGTTTTATGTCTAGTTTTTTGTCTTTGTTCCGTTGAAACATTGTCTTCATTTTTCACTGTTGTGTCTTGCCTGGCCTCTGCACGCTGTGTGTGTGAATGTTCAGAAGCCTCATAATTTGATCCATGTTCATGAAGCTCTTTGAACTCATAAAATTGGTTGATAATTCTAACAGCCGGGCCATGCTTAATTCCAAGTTCCTGCAGATCTTTGGTCTGATAACAAACTAGTTCCTTCCCAGATACTTCTTCTTCATACAGCTTGTCTGCATGCTTTTTATCCACTTTAATCACCACAGTTAGCCAGTAATGAACATGACCTCTCGTCCACTCCTCCACTCGATGAGGAAGTTCTGTTGTTTCACTCATTGTTGACATACTGAAAAAAACTCAAATGAATAAAGATATAAAAATGCCTTATTAATACATTTCTACGTTATGTCTTATTTTAATGTTTCTAATGTCATATAGTATTATGTTTTAAATTAATTAGCATCATGCTGTTAACTAATATCTTCAAGGTTGCTTCTAAGATCAAAATACAAATCATTGTCTGTTGAGTAGTTTTATCGTACCTGTCTTTGTGTTTGAAAGCGTTGAGTTCTAAGCTATTTCCATTCCTGGTTTTTTCTTTTTGTCTTGTGTTACCAAGCATTCTGTCAAGAATTCAACAGGAAGAGATGTCTCATCCACATGCAGTAATTCACAATTTTGTCACTAAAGGTCCATATCACCACAATTTGGCTTTGATTTACTACAATCCCAAATAATCAGAATAATTTACCAGTTAAAAGCAGTGTTTAAAACATTTAAATGTGACATAATTTAAACATCAATAATTAGCAGGCTATTTTTTTTTCTGTTATAAAAGTAGTATGTTTATCAGTTGTGTTATCAGTTATGACTTTGTGTTTTAAAATAACTAAATAAAAAATATATTCAGTAAATAAGAAATGATTTAATATCACATTATTGTGAGTCATCAATGGGTGTATTCTCCATTCTCAAAGTCTCTGTTTTGCCACAATGACAGCATGATGCACAGTGTGAATCAGATTTATTGCTGCCTTCCAGTCATATGAATTTGCTCTTGCAGTAACAGTTTCTGAAATGGCTGGTGCAATTCAATCTATTTGCATTGACACCACCCTTACTTTGCTTATGTTGGAGGCATGCCTATTTAAAATACTTTCTCTTAAGGCATGTCTAAATATCATTTATGTTGCTTCTCAAGTAAATGTATCTTGTTTTAAGGATTTTTAGACAATTTTAAATGGAAAACAAGACAAAAACACTTGATAACAATGGGATTTTTTGCAGTGAATTTCTTTACTGTATTAAACTTAATAAAAAATATTTTTTTCCATTTAATTCAGTGAATGTCATTTAGAGGTATTTTTAAAAGATGATTTTGAGGGGGGCCTGGGTAGCTCATTGAATAAAGACACTGACTACCACCCCTGGAGTTTGTGAGTTTGAATCCCAGGGTGTACTGAGTGACTTCAGCCAGGCCTCCAAAGCAACCAAATTGGCCTGGTTGCTAGGGAGGTTAGAGTCACATGGGGTAACCTCCTCGTGGTCGCTATAATGTGGTTTGCTCTCAGTGGGGCACGTGGTGAGTTGTGCATGGATGTCGGGTTGAATAGCGAGAAGCCTCCATACGTGCTATGTCTCCGCAATAATGCGCTCAACAAGCCACGTGATAAGATGCATGGGTTGATGGTCTCAGACACGGAGGCAACTGAGATTCATCCTCCGCCACCCAGATTGAGGCGAGTCACTACGCCACCACGAGGACTTAAAGTGCATTGGAAATTGGGCATTCCAAATTAGAGAGAAAAAGGGGGAAAAAAAAGATGATTTTGTCTTCTTTATTGTTAGTAATCACGTTTAATACAACCTTTTAAGTCGGGGCACAAGCTGAATAATCGGTTAAGAGCTAATGATTAATCGTTGCAGTAATCGTCGAATAATCGTTAGATTAATCGATTATCAAAATAATGATTAGGTGCAGCCCTACACCAAACCTTATTGTATTATTTCAGAACAAGACATGATAATAATTTATTAGAACTCTTGATTTATACTTTTGTGTACTTTTGAAGCTTCAAGAGGTGGTCACCATAAACTGCCATTGTATGACATCACTGAGCACAACAGATTTTTTCAAACAATGACTGAATTTTCATTTTTAGGTGAACTAATCCTTTAAGCTTCAGGCACAATCCTCACAATCCTGTTATTGTAGATAATTTGATGTATATAACAATGTGAATTGTCTGAAAGAGCAATATCTAATACTTGTGCGTAAATGTGTATTTATTTGTGCTAGTGTGTGAATGGGTGCATGCTTATTTTACATGCGTTCATTTTCTAATGCAGGTAAATGAACATCTTAGAAACCTTTTGGCCCAAGAACAGAGAATTACAGATACAGGAGAACTCTGCACAGTTCAAAAGGTGAGGTTATGCTCATTACAATTTTGAGCCTGCAACATTAAATGATTGTTTCTTTGGGAGTTTTGGGTGTAGTTTAAAACAGACTAGATTAAAGTTATGAACTAAAGTTTTCTTGTAGTACAAAAGGTTTCTCCTTACAATTTCTATCCACACCCATGTTAATGTGAAAATATTTTATGACTTTTCAGGGTTTCAAAGTATTTGAGGAATACTAGAATTACATTTTAATGTACAATGTAATGTAAATTATTTGTCTGGCTTAAGCAACACACCTGAACAAATCCTACCTTATTCCACAGACAGATAACACTAAATTTATCCCAAAAAAGTATTGTGCACCTAACTAGCTAGAAAGATGGTACTAGGCTATATTATATATTTAGTCAATTTCTAATTAGCCTTTAGGAAAAGTGTTATGCATATCCTTATAGTACAGCTGAATCAGCATGGATGTTTGGGGCAATCTACCAAAGTTCCCCCAAATATTCACTCCATTGTTTAGATTTCATAAAAGCATTTTTAAAGGCATTTCAAAGCTCCTGTGTATATATAACAATATAGAATTTATATTTAATTTGCAGTGTTTCTGAAATGCAATGTAATATCTCTCCATGTACAAAATAAATTTAATATTTTAAGGAATTCCAGGATATAAGTAGGAAATTATATTGAAAATGCAGTGACAGTCTACGCATACATGTTATTCTACATTGGACAAATATATAAAAAAAACAACAACAAAAAACAGAAACTTCAGGTGTACTTACAATATGAATCTTCTATTTGGGCTTTTTTCTTTTGGCTTCTGTTTTTCAGCTTGTCATTATTTAAATACAATCACGATGAAGCACTGTATTGAGGAACACGTACAAATCTACCTCCACGTACAAAGACTATCCTGTCTCACCTTTTTTGTTCACTTGATATCAGTATGTTGCATAGGTGGGGTCAAGGTTCTAAAGAAATATTTGCTTAGAGCAAACTGATATCTGGAACATACCAGAAACATAATAGTGTGGGGTGGAGAACTTGCAGGAACACATATCCAAACCAGTATTACTTGCCGGAAAGCATCCCAAAATAAAAAAAGTACATGCTGTACAATTTATAACTAGGCTATTGTGTCAGAAAAAGACAAAGCAGTGTTGTTTATTACATATTTATTTACATTTTTAACATTGATGCCTTGTGAATAATGCAAAATTTGATAAACAGACTCTTTTGAGTGAAAAAGTGAAAATGGCTTGTGTTCCAAAGCTAAAGAAGAAAGAATGAATCATTAAAAAGAAAAAAAAAACATATTTGTTGGTTGGCTGATGCATCATAGCATCGTATTTTGCTCTTTTTGTCCTACCATGAGTATATACACAGTCTCTATAAATAGACACCAACTTCATTTACTTCAGCTGAAACTTTCCTTAGGTAAATCTATTCATTTACAATATACTTGCCAATGGTCATATTTGAGTGAGATTACAAAAAACAAGATTACACAAACACTCTATAAACTTACATGTCTTGTGTGCTTGTACAGGTTCAGATCTCATAAAAACAAATGAGAGCTTTTCTTTCTCTTTAGATTGTCAATTTGTGCCAGTATATAAACAATACCTTTACAAATAAATAGACATCCATCACAACAACGTCAAATGCTGCTGCTTAGAGCTAAAAACTATTGTTTTAATTTTTATAGAAAATATTCACTTACCATAGATAATAGTGGAAATATTAGGTTGAGTTTATCACATATACAGTTTCATTGTGGAGTGATTACAATATGTACTTGAATACAGTCATGTTTGAGTGACTAAAACCAAGATTACATCCTTTGAACTTGAATGTCTTGTGTGGGAGAGAGATACATCACTTTATGTGTAAGAGTTTTTGTATTCTATAATTGTGTGTGTGTGTACTCGCTTAGCTGTAGTTTGGGGACAAATTTGTACCCAGCTGAATTGGACAAAACCTCCCTTTGGGGACATTTTAGGACATCATCATCCAGAAAAACAATTCATAGTCCATACATAAATGAAATCATTAATTTATTTTTATTATTCTAGTAATGCATAAAGTTTTCTGTTAGATTTAGGGTGTTGGTTAGGGTTAGTTTATAGTTATTATTGTTAGCTTTATATAAAAAAAAACAATAGAAGTCTATAGTATGTGTTCATTTAGGGAACTCAGCAAATGTGTGTGTGTGTGTGTGGGTGTGTGTGTCCCTTTAACTGACTTATGTGGCTCTTGTTATGATGCATTCCCATTTTAACAATTTTGCTGTCATAGCAACTGAGCTGTGTTTGTAATCCACAGGGGCGGTTCAAGAGAGAGAACTCTAAAGCACGCCCAGCTCTTTGTCTTCCTCTGGTGGAAAATCTACTGAAGGACAACACAGATGGCTGTGCGCTGGCGGCGCTGTTTCACTTTTACTGTCCTGATGCAGTACCACTAGAAGGTATTGTTGTAGGAAGCATTTGTTTGTGGTTTGGGAGATATGGATATGGTTCTTTCTATGTAAACATACACTAGTTGTACGTCTTTGACTGTTGCTTTGTCTCTCTGTTTTTTAAGTGTCTCGTACATGAGCGCCACATTTTTAAGACTGCGTGTGAAATTGAAAACAGTGTGCTTCGCATTTGTTTCACTCAGTTGCACTGTCATTTAATGCAATAACCCATTCTGTGTGTGAAATATAAACAGTCCCTAATATTAGTTGAGACTAAAACTAGATTTAGACTAGACTAGGCACATAATCTAGGGACCCCTATTTTAACATTCAAAATCCCAAACGACCCCCTCTCCTGCAATTAAATTACTGATGGGAGCAACGTGAATGAATTCACCACCGGCTCAATGAAAACAACTAACTTGTTCACAAGAATAGATTTTCCTTGGAACAGGAGCAAAATATAATCTGGTAATGTGAATATCAGTGCATCAGAGGAGAAATCACTTCAAGTTCTCAACAAATGTATCCATTTTATTCTTAACCTATAAAACTTGCAAATATAAAACTAAAAATGTGAGACATTAATATTGTGATATAGGATATTCACCTAATATTGAAGTTATATGCATATTTATGTATGCATACAAAATTTTTAAAGTCTGATTTTAATTTGAGCTCTATTCAAAAGATCCCTGAAGTTCTGGGGTCTGTTTTGATAGTACAACCCACCATCTGAATGAATGTTACATTTATTTAGCAATTTTCTGACACTACACTCAAAGCACTTTACACCATGAACAGGGGACTCTCCTCAACCACCACCAGTGTGCAGCATCCACCTGGATGATGCAACAGCAGCCATAGTGCACCAGTACACTCACCAGCTATTGGTGGAGAGGAGAGAATGAAGAGATAGAGCCAATTAATGGATGGGGATTATTGGGAAGCCATGATTGGTAAGGGCCAATGGGGGGAATTTGGCCAGGACATCAGGGTTACACCCCTACTCTTTTCAAGAAATGTCCTGGGATTTTTAATGACCACAGAGAATCAGAACCTTGGTTTAACATCTCATCCGAAGGTGCCTTTTTACAGTATAGTGTCTCCATCACTATACTGGAGCATTAGGACCTACACAGTCCACAGGGTGTGCACCCCCTGCTGGACTCCCTAATACCCCTTCCAGCAGCAACCTTAGTTTTCTCAGGAGGTCTCCCATCCAGGTACTGACCAGGCTCAGCCCTGCTTAGCTTCAGTAGACAACCAGTCTTGAGCTACAGGGTGATATGACTGCTGAGGGTGTTTGGTGCTCTTATGGCTCTTCAGAACGATATGAAGGAAATAAATATATGCGATTAAATTGTTGGAAAATGCGATATGCCCAGCGATAATCCTATGATGATGTCATCAGAACGTGTGGAACATCGGCGTCCCCACTGCCCGAATATAGCCTACTGAATTTTGTTAGGGAAAAAAGGGCACTGTCTATTCCAGAGAACACAAACGTAATCGTCTTTGTTCCAAATTGCATATAGACTGTGTATAATATATACAATTTTACCATTAGCTACATTTCCACAAATGTGACATGCTCCATTATTTGAACCAGAAGTAGTGTTTTGTAATGCTGTGTGTGACAGATCGTGTCGGCTGCACATTCAAAGGAAGCGGGGCGCAACGCTCTTTCCGACGTATAGCGTGAATGAATATCAAAGGTCATGTTGAACGATATCATACAACTTACTGAAATGTATAATTTCTCATGTTTTCACCCAATCTGTTAATGTTGAAATGACATGGAGAATATCTTGTTCTTTTCCATGAGCGCTCAAGTGACACCAAGTGACAATCGCGCGCAGAGTTTGTTCAAGTTTCATTCGCTAGTCTCTCATTACAAATCACACACTCAATTCGCACTTTCTCCATTGCCTCAATGAAACTAAATTCAGTACAAATAATTAAATCATAATAAATCCACATAAGTAATAAAGAAATAAATGATGAATAAATAAATAAAACCAAATAAATCCTTGTTTTCTTTTTACCACATTTTTCTCTTCTACCTGACGCTTTGCCATAGTCACTGATTTGGTTTGGCTGGCTAACCTGTTGTTTTGATTGTTGCTCAGTACTGTACAATTAGAACAAGCAGTTTTGCCATGTCTTTAAACAAAACCTGCATCCTTACCACTATCGCAATGCACACCTTAAAAAAATATCCTATGTAAGACATACTGTACGTCTTGTCTTTCCATATATCTCATAAAAAATTAAGTATGATTAAAATACTCAAAATGGCCCTATTTGATTGTGCTTTATTACAAAAATAATTGTAACTTTTTCACACATTCCATTTTTTTCTTCTTGTGACCCTCAAAATAGAGAGAGCTTCGTGAGAGAGTGATTTTCCAATGTCTCAAGTTTGTGTTTCAGTGAGGTGTACAGTAGTTGAGAGAGTACAGCCCTTTACTCCAACAGAGCCCTGCACAGATAAACCCTCTACAAAAAACCCAGTAGAACATAGCCCTTAATCTGGCCCTGTAGATAACAGATGTACACACACACACAAACTGCATCAGGAAAACCAGATTAACTACTAAAATCTCTTTAAAGTCCCTCATGACAGGGGGAAAAAAACATCAACCTTCAGATAATCTAAAGGACACTGAACTTTTACTGTGTAAACTTATAGACTTAGAGTGATACAATGACAGGGTTCCTTTGGCTTTGTAAGTCTGTTTCATAGAAGTAACAAATTTGTATTGGCTAATGCTGCGTTTCATTCAATATCAGATGTGGGAAATACCGACTTGATATCTCCGACAATAAAGGCATTCCATTGCCCGATGCTCAGAAGATGACGTACAAGCAAACAAAACTGCTATGCTACCTTTAGCTTAGCAAGTGTTTGACTGTCCCCAGAGACATCTCCTAGCAACCCAATTTATAAACAATGAAGCAACAATTATCAAAAGAGAGTATAATTTACCATGTTTTGTACATCTGTCTCTGCAAATGTTTGTTAATCAAACTTTAATATCATGTAATGTAGGAACTTTGACTCAATGATCGATATTATTTAATAAAAGTGAATGTTTATCATTAACTTTTTGCATCTCCCTGGGTGCTGATGTGTTTGTGTGACTTCACGCACCTGCATTTCTGCGAAATCGTAGTTTAAGATTTCTGCTTGAGTTTCCAATTTGGAAGTCAGACTTCAAGTGGCATTCCATTGCACTTTTCCTAGTAGGAAGTTGGAAATTCTGACTTTCCGTGTTGAATGGAATGCTGCTGAATCCGAGACGTTCAGTTTAGAGAATACATTTGTGTAATCAGAGAAAGAAAGAGAGCTATTATAAGAATTTACAGTATGTGAGGGTGGAAGACATCATGAGAGAAAGGAAAAGACAAACTAGCAGTGAGTGAATGGAAGTTTGAGTGAGAAAAGTGAGCAGTTGTTCAAACACAAACAAACACATCCCCACCCCGTGACTCTAGGGAGTCTGCTCATTACATCACACATTCTGTTCCCGCCCCTACAAACATTTATGAAACTTGACTGGCTTCTACTTGTGTTTGTAACAGCCCCTATAGTTAAATTACTAATGCCATTGGCTGTTGGTTTGTTCCCTCCCCTTATAGATATCTGTGTCAAAGAAACAATGTCATTGGCTGACAGCCTGTACAATCTTCAGCTGATCCAGGAGTTCTGCAGAGAAAATTTCAACAACTGCTGTCACTTCACCCTGGAGGATATGCTCTATGCCTCCAGCACCATTAAGGTAAAGCCTGATGTCCACATTCTGAACTCTGAACTTTTCTTTTTTGAAGAGAAGTGATGTAAGTTGCTGCGTTTTGAGATTTTCAACTTCAACTGGAATGATACTGTAGGTTGCATGATACGGTACTGTATATGGATGTCTTGACTGTATATCTAGTCTTGCTACTATGCTGCCCTGCAAAGACACATCCCAGCAACTACACGTTTTGTCGAAATTGAGTTATGACAGATATCAGGTCTCTTAGACTATATGTGCTGTGTATGGTTTGGCTCAACTATACTCAGATTCAGAGAAAACAGAATGTGAAAATTGCAGTAACAACAAGAATCACACTTTAAGTAACTTTGAAGCCATTTGTCTTAGGTGTAGTGTCTGAGAAGTTACTGTGTTTTGCCTTTGTAGCAATATTTGCACAAGCAAGCACCACATTTTCTTCTGGAAATGAAAAAAATATATCGTTTTGTTACAGATTTAAGTTCTCTGTGTTATTAAAGAGAGTCCCATTTGGTTCTTCAGTGTTTCAACTTTATGTGGTGGTTCCTAGGATGCAGATTGTGGGCAGAATTGCACTTTTTTTGGTGATTTTCCACTGAAAATCTTTCAGTTCAAAACCATGACTGAATGAGTGATTACTGGAGTATTTCAGGGAACTTTAGCGGGGCTGAGACAGGAAGGGAAAAATGACCAGTGCATGTTTTAAATCTGACCGTTTGGGATGACTGAGTCATAGTTTGTGTGTGCGTGTGCGGGTCTGGATTGTATACCAGAACACTCTTCCAGCTGCTGCCAAGTGGGCTGACTTTGACAGAGTTGTGTAAGGTATGTTAGCAGTGTGGTTTCTTCAGATAAAAACAGTCCTAAATTTGTAGCCATTACTTCACACACACACACACACCAACCATTATGTGGCAGTTATAATCTTTCCGAACACCAACCCAACACTTGTCTCTATAATAAACAAATATAACAAATCATGCAGTGTCATTTACTGACAATGACCAAATACAAACATTTATAAATGAATGGAGGGCCCAGTCCACCTAACATTTAATCGTACATGTGTACAGGAACTCCATCCTCCATTCCTTCATTATGCCAAATACATATGTGATTGGTTGTTTATGTGGAAGAAGGCAAATTTAGTTTTGCCTCCCTTTTGATTTTTTGGGTGCATTTAGGACAGTAGCAAATATAATTACGGCATTTTAATATCTTACATAAGTGAAGCCTTTATACTTTCATCTTCCTCTGGCATTCATGTGTGTGTGTAATATATATATATATATATATATATATATATATATATATATATATATATATATATATATATATATATATATATACACACACTCACTGATGCAGTGGCTGCAGTGGGCCTACCATCTGTGTACCTCAGTAGAAAGGTGGTCTTCTCCTGTTGTAGCCCTTTCGCCTCAATGTTCGATGTGTTATGCATTCTGAGATTCTATTCTGCTCACTACAATTGTACAGAGTGGTTATCTGAGTTACTGTAACCTTTCTGTCAGCTTGAACCAGTCTGGCCATTCTCTTGTTTTTTGTGTTTTTGCACCATTCTGAATAAACTCTAGAGACTGTTGTGCATGAAAATCCAGAGGAGATCAGCAGTTACAGAAATACTCAAACCAGCCCGTCTAGCAACAACAATCATGCCACGGTCGAAATCACTGAGATCACATTTTTTCATATGTTCACGATTTTATGTATTGCACTGCTGCCACACAATTGGCTAATTAGACAATCGCATGAATATGTAGGTGTACATACATATCCGAGTTATGCACATTAATCTGTAATTACTTTGACTTAAACAAAAGTTAATTTTACCACTTAAAGTGCTGGCTTGATTTTGAATAGGCTACATTTTCAGAAGGCTTAAGCCTCCCTTGCTTTCTCTGACAGACCTCCACTGGTTATAACACTAGCTATTGAGCATATTTTTGGGGTGAAATGCATTACATTTTTCAGACTGGCAAGGGTGGATTTATAGCCAGTTAAATCCAGTAATTTAAGAGTTGCTGTAATTTCAGATAAGCACAATTGCTATGGGTGATTATGTAAACCAAATTAAAATGTGTTTCAACTTTTAAAAATGCTTTTCAGCTGCCTCAGCCAAATATATGCTCTGCAGTAAAGCAAAGTCACATTTGATGAATTCCCTGGTGATTTAGACCTTGTGTGGTGTGATTGCTATGTGAGGCCTTTTTCATGAGGTGTAACAGCCATTGACTGTGCTGAAATAAAGGTGTCAGGACCGAATAATTAATCAGAGAGCAGAAAAAGAGAGTGCTGGGTCTGTTCTGTTTGTGTCAGCCAATCCCGGCTGCTTTGTTGCTCTTGTCAGGTCAGAACACCCTTTGATGCACTCTACAGAAAGAGACTCTTCTCAAGGCTGCTGTGCCATTGGTTTCAATGCAGTATGATAATCAATTGATTTGGCACAGATATGATGACATTTCAATAGCTTGTGCTTGTGCTTGTGCTTGTCAAAGACAACCTAAACAGTCTTAATCTGTCATGTATGCTTTTGAGAGTGTTAAATCAGCACAATTTTTTGGATCTTATTATAACAAGCATCACTGCAAACATTCTCAGTGTTCTTACTCTACAGTCTGAAAGGGTCTGAAAAGGCTGTCTGAATCTAGAGAACAGAGAAACCTTGTGGTTACTGTCAGACTACAAGAGAAGAGCTACTTCTCTTCCATTGCACACTTCATTCATTTTTCCCCTCAGTTCCTAGGGGCGGAAATTCAAGAGAGAGTACCCAAATTTTATCCATGAATGTCTCTTCAAGGTGACTTTGTCTTTGCTCTGTTCCATTTCTCCCTATTCATGTAAGTGTGTGTGTGTGTGTGTGTGTGTGTGTGTTTTTCAGAATAACTACCTTGTGTTTATGGCAGAGCTGTTCTGGTGGTGTGAAGTTGTGAAACCATCTTTTGTTCAGCCCCGTACAGTCAGTACCAAAGGTGAGGTTCATCTTGAGTCGTCTAATTATGTTTGATGCCTATGTCTTGCATTTTTCTAACACTAAGTTTATTTAAATCCCTTATTGTAGTTTCCAACCCATCTGAATCCAATAAAATGGCACCCATAACCAAACAAAACCTGATCCACAGACCAGGAAGTCCAGACCAGTTGAGGTTTGTGAACACAGTTACACAATGAATTAATTTTTTTAATCATTTATCATGAAAAAATGTGCCGGATTATTTGAGTCTGATTTTATACAGTTTTTCAAACACTCAATTTTCTTCCCATAGGTCACAACCTACTAATGACAACTCGGGTAAGAGTTCAAATGCAGCCTGGCACTATTAAAAGAAAGGTTATAAGAGTAGGTATATATTTGCTTTTGGTAAATTGGTGTTTTTCCTCTCTCACAGCAGTTATCAGGCGACCATCTTCCATGTCGTATGTGGACGGGTGTGTGGGGACATGGCCAAAAGAGAAACGGTTTGTTTTCTCTACTAACTCTATCTTAATATCTAATTGTTTTATCAGATCAGGCCAGATATTAACATTTTGTAACTGAGAATATAAGGCTGTTTTTAAATATATTTTTGCAGGAATATTTCTACTAGTAAGATAATGTCCACTAGCGGAAATTTCCCCTCCAGTTTCAATGCTTTTCATTCTCCAGAATAACTCCTCCTCTTCACCACAGGTCTTCAGCTCATGGGATATCCTTTGAGATTCCTCTTGATGACAACTTGAGTACATCTTCAGGTCGTGGGCTGAGCCGATCTGCGAGCACTGAAGGTTTAGGTTTTAAAGTTCACCACGCGGCCCGAGCCGTTCGGAGGAACCTCTCATTCCAGCCCATTAATGGAAATACCCAGAGCAGAATACATGAGGAAGATGATGAGAAATTCAACAGACAACCCAGCAGACATCTCCAGGGAAACTACACTGGGTACATCTTTTGAGTTTTTTTCTTTTTTAACTTTGTATTTTGGGCCTTTTTGACACTTAATGACAGGCAAGAGAGAGCTGAAAGTATGTAGTAATATAATGAGGAAAGGCATTTGCATTGCCCACATGAGCACCACAGCTCAATGGCATGTATGCTAACCACTAGGCCAGTGTTTCTCAACTGGTGGGTTGTGACCCAAAAGTGGGTCGCAGGTCTGTTCAGACTGGGTTGCGGACAGCAGGGAAAGAACATACATGATTCTCCCATTGAAAATATTTTGCCAGCCGCCTCAGTAAAATTTCAGCACTTTATACATGCAAAAGGCATCTTATCAGCAATATGATATTTTCACGGTGCGATTAAAGCTTGTTTTTCGAGCAAGTGTAATGGAACAACTCACGTCAATGATCTGCTCTCTAATCCACTGTAAATCTGGCGTGCATGCTTGCCCGTGCGCATCAACGCCCATTTGAATTCTAGTGAGAATTTTTCTAGTTTAAATCGCTATGGAGGAATTCAAACCTCCCAAACGGGCAGCCCCGACATTATAAACAGCAGTGAGGTGGAACAGAGCAACAGTGTGCTATGTGGCAAAATAAAGTTGTTGTTTTTAAAATTACACACCCATACAAAAATGTTTCACGATTTTACAGTAGTAACAGTAACTGTGATATTTTGACATGTTATAGTTACATATTAAATAATCTATTAGGTAGAATCTGTGCTATTTTTCATTAACACTATAACTAATTATTATTATTATTATTATATTATCAGAAAAACTAGCTATATTGACTTATAGCCATAGTAATGAGGGGCCGTCATGGTCTTATGCCTGTGCTTATAATCATTACACTGTAAATATAAGGGCAAATACATAAATGGCTTTAAAGTCTGGACCTCTAAGACTCCAACGAATAAAGTTTTTCCTCCTGTGTAATATATGTTCTGTTAGAATGATTTTTGATATTAGGAAGTAAACTGGATAGTAAATCTACTGGGCTCATCAATATGCTCATCAACTTTTAAAAGGTGGAAGAAAACTTCTTTTTGTTGTTGACATCAACAAAACAAAATGTCACTCGATGCATGCATTTATACTTGAAAACCATGAAAAAAACTATGCAAGATAAAAACAAATGCGACCCAGGATACATTAAATATAGGTTATGTTTTTTTACTATGGTGGGTTGCCATTTGATGTCCAGTGTAAAATCTGGCAAAACCAGTTGAGAACCACTGTACTAGGCCATTGGTCTGATGCCGTTTGTGTTTTCCATTGCATATCAGCTTCTGACATAGTCTGCTTTATTTAAAAAATATACAGAAATGGAATGATTTCCAAGACGTTCAGTTCCGTTAATGATTCTTGATGATCTGCATTCTTTTGCTGGTGTGGACGAAACACTACCAAAATATTCTGGCATCGTTTAATAGTATAGTGTTTGCTGCACCACTACTAAATCTACAGCAAAAAAATAAAATAAAAATAAGCATACAGCGCGATCATTGTAGTCCAATTCGCAAATGAATGACTCTTATTTGCTGGTCCTTTATAATGGTCAAAGGCCTCATAAATCTGTCTTGAACTCAGTGTTGTTAGTTTGAATTAGTCTAACGATTCAGTCAGAGTGGTTCCTGAATTAACATCTGACTCACTGAACCACAAGTCACCTTCAGTCAGATCTGATTCGAAATGAACTGTGAACTGTGTTTTGTTTACTTAAGGTTTGTGAGACTTAAATCAGTGTAATTACTGATATTTGATATAGTATGTCGTGTAGGTAAATATACACAATCAGAACAGAATTTTGTTGTAATAAATCGATAATGGAATCGTGAAGGAATCAGAATCTGAAAAAGAATCATTCAATTCCTTACAGTTCCCATCCCTACTGCTTTTTGTCTATCATTGATTTGGTAGTTTGGTAACATGGTAGTTTAGTTATAAGCTGTTTTATTTAATATATATTATCCAAATTTTCATGGTCACTGAAAGACTATTCCATGTTTCAGGTACTCAAATGGTGTGTTGACAGATAACCCCAGCCCTCCCTATGACCCTTGCCCTCAGCCTAGCACCCCTAGTATAGAAGAAGCCCTGAAGATCATCCACGACTCAGAGCGACCCCACAGCAGCCTGCAGCCCCCATCTGGGGACAGCGCCTTCTTCTTGCACAACCCAACGTCCCCCAACAGCGCTGCTGCTGACGCGAACAATCCAGAGGACTCCCTTTCCAAGGCCCGAGTAGATGATCCTGACCTGAATTCCACCTCCACCGACATGGATACTGGAATCCACGTCCGTACTGAGGACATTCAGGATGGACAAGATGAGGATTCATCCTTGAAGGATTACTCGGACATGGACCAAGACTATGAGGCTCGTTCATGTCCACTTCTGGAGACAGAAGGCAGTCCATGCCTAGGCCTTTTGGGAATGCGTTCTCTGGCCACCAGTATGGCCTCCTCTTTGGGTTCTGCAGTGCGTATGACCAGCTTTGCCGAGCAGAAGTTCCGTAAACTGAACCACGGCGATGGCAGCAGTAGTGGAAGTGGTGGGAACACACCTGAGAGTGGCGAGATAAATGTCACAAATGTGGAAGCGACTGGTACAGCACGCTCTGTTACTCCTGATGCACATGGCCCCGTTCTGCTCGCGTCACCCCGTGACCCCTCACACCTTCTGGCGTCAGAGATGGTGCAGCTGAAGATGAAATTGGAGGAGAAACGCAGAGCTATTGAGGCCCAGAAGAAAAAGGTAGAAGCAGCTTTCACACATCACAGGCAGCGCATGGGCAAGACAGCCTTCCTCAATGTGGTCAGACGCAAAGGGGTCATGTCACCACTTGGGGGTGATAGCGAGGGCCCAGATGGTCAAGAAAAGAGGACCAGTGGCCCTCAACCCCAAAAGACACTTTCAAATTCAATGGACTCCAGTTCTACATTGGAACGGTGCAGACCAGATGGTGCACCTCCAAAATCACCCCTGGAGGAAGCCAGCTTGGAGGTGGACCTAGCAGATTACACGCGTTCCATTGAGCGGCTGAACACATCTTTGAGCTTCCTGCAAACAGAGATGCAGCGATTGGCCCAGCAGCAAGAATGCATCATGCAAATGCGTGACCAGCAGAGTTGGGTGATCTCTCCACCAGATCCATCACCACGGAAACCATTTCGTGAGTTGCGCAGCAGCAGTGTGGTGGGCCGTGGCTCTGTGGGGTCACTCTCCCCCATCATGTCGTCCACAGGCTCCCCACGCACAACACACCGTTCTCCATCAGCCATAAAAAGGAAGTCAGCTTCCTTCCATGCCAGGACACCAAGAACGCCAAGGCCCAATGAACTTAAGGTCACCCCCTTCAGCCGCATGATCAACACCCCGCAGTCGGTGGACAGCCTGCCTCGACTTAGACGCTTCTTGCCAAGCCAAACTCAAACAAGCTCTTCTGCCTACCTGGGACATGACGAGGGACCTTCAAGTGAGGGCCACACAACTAAATGGAAATCATACAAGCAAGAGTCCGAAGACGAGCCATCATCTGATGCAAACACTCAAAACCAAACAGCTGCTAATCCACCATCTGATGAGGTGAAGCAAGGACAGAAGAAAGAGGAATTCAAAGATGGAGAGAATACAGAGATTGCAGAACATTTGGTGGCCATCGGCAACACAAATATAGCCAAGTCACAAGAGAGGAAGTATCTGGTTGAGGTTCCACTCTCTGTGCTGAAGCCTCTGGACGGACATGACCTGGAGAGCAGCAAAGAAACAGAGACTGGACCAGAATCCAGACCAGACCAGAAGATGTGCTGTGGCTTCTTCTACAGGGTGAGACTTATATTACTATGTAAGAAATATGGAGAGCATTTGCATTCATATATATAGAGAGAGATACTGTAAGTTGCTTAAACAACTGAAACTTGTCAAAGCAATATTTGTACTATTTTTTCTTAAAGTATTTTTCAGAACACAGGAATTTCAAGATGAACGGCAAAAATCGTTAAAGTAATTAGAATATACGGAAACCTAATGAAAGTAAACCTAAAATTTTGATGTTTAAAAAAAGTCTATAACCATATGTTTACTAGGTTTGGGATCGATGCCTTTTTCAAGCAAAAATAATTGAAGGATTTTCTTGATGATTATCGATTCGACCCAAATCATTATCAAAGGACAAAGATTATTTACTCTAGCCATCAGTGGATGATATATTGTATATATGCATCTTTCATATAGTCTAGACAATGTATTTTCAGTTACAAGTTTGTCTTTTTGTGGTTTGACAGCTTGAATGAGCATTACAGTTTTGTTTCCTTACACGTCACCTTCCGAGCATCTGGCAATGGAATGCCTTTATGATCGGAGATCAGAGATATCTAGTAGGAATATCCCAAATCCGACTTGAATGGAACACAGCATATGTTGTGATACCTGTGCCTGTGCTTTAAAAATATGACAGCATTTATATTTTAATTATTAATGTATTTGTGTGTGCTGTGATTTAGGATGACCTGAAGGGGGAGGAGGATATTGCACAGAAGAAAGCAGCTCTGATGGAGAAAAGGCTGCAGAGGGAGAGAGAGATGCAGAACAAGAAACAGCAACAGGAGGCTGAGATGGAACAGAAGAAAGAAGAAGCAAAGTATAAAAAAAAATAAATAAAAAAAAAAACACCTCACAAACTGAGAAAACAACAAAAATCAACAGGCCATAACAGAAAACCTCACAAATCACACGCCACATATTCACAGAAAACACATACGCTGTGATGTTTACAACAGAAAATGAGAAAATGACTTGTTTTGCTGTGGTCTGTGAACTTTAGTACTTTACCATGAAGACACTATACATGAAAATGGATTATGGTAGATGATTAGATATACTGATGGAAAGTGCTGCGTTTAAAGCTGATAAATACATTTGAAACGGCAACTTGCATTTGTTTAAAGGAAATGTTGTTAAACATACATGTGTACTTGAACAGATTACAAGTGGAGGAGGAACGTCAGAAGAAAGAGGAGGAGAAGGCAAGACGGGACTACATAAAAAATGAGTATTTGAGGAGGAAGCAGCTCAAACTGATGGAAGACATGGACAGTGTCATTAAGCCCCGCTCTTCAAGTGTCAAACAAAAAAAGCCACGCCCCAAATCTATGCACAGAGACATTATGGAGTCTCCAAAACCTCCAGCACGGACAGCCACAGGTATACTGACTCATGAAGTTTATTCTTCAATGAATTCTACATCACTCCATTTGGAAAATGCTTTTTAGACTGTATAGTTTGTTTAATAAAAATCTGAGAAATATTCCTTGAGTTCTATCTAAAATTAAATCTAGAGAAACTGCATACTACTGATTCTATAGTAACATCTCTGAACATCTAGGAATAATGCTTAGAAATGCAAGTTCAGGCATTGAAAATATTCTAACCAAGATTCAGATAATACTTAAAATGAGATAAATGTCCAAGGAAGACTTCGTGTTAAGTTTCCCAGGGTGTTCATAATTTTGTTGGTTAGTAGGAGGTTTTGGAGCAAAGATTATTATATGCAATCTAGTCGCAATGCTTCTAGTTACAAAAACATACAATTTGCTGTTTCCCAATACGTTTTGTATTGTTTCTTGGCTTCTAAAAGAAAATGTATGCAAATCATTTTTATGCATATCTGTGTGTCCAGGGTCACGACCACGTGGATACTCCGTGTCCAGCTTGTCTCTCGCCTCTCTTAACTTGGCAGACAATGAGAGTGTCCAATCAGATAAGAGGACATCCAGGTGAGACCATTTCTCCTTTTCAATCCCCTATTATCTTCCATGTGAGTGGTTGCTCAAAAACACAGAAAGTTGTAGCATTAGTTGTCGAGATTACAAACGTGCTTTTATATTAATATTCAGACCTATTAATAATAGACTCATTTACTGTAAACATTTACTGCTGTGAAACCAGTCTTATTCATAACCCTCTGCCTCCCTCTGTCTATGGTATCTCTGTCTTTTCTCTGTGCTGGTTGCTCAGAGGCAGCAGACTGTCACCTGGCAGTCTGTGTTTCTTTCTCAACTCCTCTAAAGTGAGAAAGGGAAGGTCAGTTTGCAGAGAGCATAAAACCCATGCCATTACCTCACAGGGCGCATATGGCTGTCATTTTTAGCTTGGGAGCAGGTCAAACTCATATGCTTGGACATCAGTTTACGATTAAATCAGCTCATTGCTTATTTAAAGAGCACACAAATCCAAATTGTAATACAATAATCTTTTAAAAATCATCTGAATTATTCATGCAATACAACATGCCTTTGTTTACTTGATTGTGTTCATGTTTTGTTTGTTGTATTAATTTTGTATTATTTTTTACAGTATTTTATTTTTTTATTATTTAAACTTTTTTGCAGTATTTAATCAATACAATATCATCACATCAACAGAAAATGGCTTTTCATTTAGACCATAAATTGAAGAAGCTTTAGAATTTCACACATTGTTTATGAGACTTATTGTAACATCATGTCCTAACCAGCCACAACTGGCACAAGCAATGAGCAGCAAGACATTTAGTCAGTCGCTTGGTTTCTATTTTGGTTGCTCATCACTAGCCCCGCCCTCAGTGAAATCTCATTGGTCCAGAAATATGACCTCATTGGCTGTGTCTGTGGTGTTGTGCAGCACTTTCACTTGCAGTGTGTACAGAAAAATCATTTGTCGTGTCAGACCAAGTTAGGTCATGGTGTAATGAATATGTCTGTGCTGCTTCATCCATGCTCTGCTTCTGTGATTTAATTTTTTTTCAGCTTTCAGCTTCTCAGCATTACAGTGTGCTCTTTATTGTACTTTATTTTTTTGGAGGGGTGAATTTATGAGTTGAGTCTTTTTCCAGTAGAAAAAAAAGTGTCCACCTGCTAAATTAGTCCCTCAGTCTTTATCAAATTGCAGCTTCAGAACTTGTGTGTGTATGTTTATTCTCAGGCCAGAGACTACAGAGGGCTGTTTGTCACCATGTCCATCAGTAAGTGGTAATGGGGAGAACTGGGAACTAGAATCGACGACATCATCTGCAGCGTCCAACACAGAATACACAGGTGCAGTATGCCATTTACTGTATCATTAAACACACTCGGGAAGGAAAGTGTTCAGCCTACCTAAGGAAAAATGAGGTGGATTTGGAACAACTTGTACATTTTAGAGAAAATGTCTCGCTCATGTAGTAGGATTTGATTCTGTCCTTTGGATTTGTCTTGGTCATGAGGTTCTAATGCTTTGGAGCACGGTCCTAAATTAACATTTGCCAAATACTAGTAAAAAAATCTTCTTTGGTCTTTGACTAGTTTCTGGCATATTTTTTTTTTATCTGACAAGCAACATGAGCAAATCAGATCAAAAGATACAGGACCCTATTTTAAGAGCGCTAGCACTAAGCGCAGCACTATGCCATAAGTCATACATGCAAAGTCAATGGGCATCGCCATGAAGTTTTGGTATTTTTGTGCAAGCATGCGAGAAGTCTAGTCGCAAGTGGGTTTGGCGAAATTTCGCACGCAAAGCGCTAATGGGCTGGGTCAAGTGCAATTTCATTCTCATAAATAAATCTCTCATATATACACTGGCGGCCAAAAGTTTGGAATAATGTACAGATTTTGCTCTTATGGAAAGAAATTGGTACTTTTATACACCAAAGTGGCATTCAGCTGATCACAATGTATAGTCAGGACATTAATAACGTGAAAAATTACTATTACAATTTTTTTTTTTTTTATTCAGAACTTCTTAAACTACTTCAAAGAGTTCTCATCAAAAAATCCTCGCAATGACAGACTTTGCAGATCCTTGGCATTCTAGCTGTCAGTTTGTCCAGATACTCAGGTGACATTTCACCCCACGCTTCCTGTAGCACTTGCCATAGATGTGGCTGTCTTGTCGGGCACTTCTCACGCACCTTACAGTCTAGCTGATCCCACAAAAGCTCAATGGGGTTAAGATCCATAACACTCTTTTCCAATTATCTGTTGTCCAATGTCTGTGTTTCTTTGCCCACTCTAACCTTTTCTTTTTCTTTTTCTGTTTCAAAAGTGGCTTTTCTTTGCAATTCTTCCCATAAGGCCTGCACCACTGAGTCTTCTCTTTACTGTTGTACATGAAACTGGTGTTGAGTGGGTAGAATTCAATGAAGCTGTCAGCTGAGGATATGTGAGGCGTCTATTTCTCAAACTAGAGACTCTGATGTACTTATCCTCTTGTTTAGTTGTACATCTGGCCTTCCACATCTCTTTCTGTCCTTGTAATGTACACCTTTGTATGAAATCTTCAGTTTTCTGGCAGTTTCAAGCATTGTATAGCGTTCATTTCAAAAAACAATGATTGACTGACAAGTTTCTAGAGAAAGCTGTTTCTTTTTTGCCATTTTTGACCTAATATTGACCTTAAGACATGCCAGTCTATTGCATACTGTGGCAACTCAAAAACAAACACAAAGACAATGTTAAGCTTCATTTAACAAACTAAATAGCTTTCAACTGTGTTTGATATAATGGCAAGTGATTTTCTAGTACCAAATTAGCAATTTTGCATGATTACTCAAGGATAAGGTGTTGGAGTGATGACTGCTGGAAATGGGGCTTGACTAGATTTGATCAAAAATTACTTTTTCAAATAGTGATGGTGCTGTTTTTACATCAGTAATGTCCTGACTATACTTGGCGATCAGTTGATTGCCACTTTGGTGAATTAAAGTACCAATTTCCTTTCGAAACAGCAAAATCTATACATTATTCCAAACTTTTGGCCGCCAGTGTAAATTCTCATAAAATGGCTACAACAGTAATCGTCATGGATATAATTTGATGTTCCACTATATTTCCAGAGTTTGGACATGGACTTCCACCTGCTGGTGGAATCTCCAAACTGCAAGAACTGAGTTTGGACTTTCACTGAGATAAGACGTGCTTTTGAAACTACTTTTCGCAATGACCTATTTCTCAGAAAAATAGCAGACTGCGCTTTGCGCCCCTTTATTAACATATAATACACCCACAGTTTGCGCGTATACACCCACAGATAGCACAAACACTCCCACCCATGCCCACATGTGCTTTGTGCTGGCACGAAAATTGCACTCTCACGAAATTGGATAAGACGCTGCACGCTTTGCGCACTCACAAAAATAGAGCCCACAAATTGTCTACCAGGAAAAGATCAAACTTTAGCTCTTTGGAAAAGGTAGTTTAAGCAAGTGACTGGATAATGTGTGATGCAACAAGTGACACAAAGGCCTATGCTGTTAAAACTAAATTGAAAATTCAATCACTGTATAATAATAAAAAGTCTTGATACACAGAAAAAAACAAGAAGTAAAATATAGCTGCAAGCAGTGATCATGGGCCCAAGTACTACGGCGCCATCGCCACCTGGTGGCTCTAGGAAAACAAAGCATGGTGGGCACATGCATTTGAGAGGGTAAATATGAGAGGACTATTTCAAAGTCACACAAAGTGTCACACTTCCTGTTGTCAGTTGGTGGCACTATGACCGTGACCCACAATAGCCACATCAATGCGATTAGCCGACATGACCAAACATACTGATCAAGTTTAATCCTATTTCCCTTTTATCACCATAAATGTATTGCCTCGTCATGGCTACACCGTTCGAGATATCAAAAATCTGTTCGCAATTTAGCATCTACAATGACTTGGCATGATGTTGCACAAATTTGGTGCTAGTCACATGAATTCCATAGGAGGAGGATTTAAAATTTCAGGGCCTGCAATAAAAAAAAAAAAATGCACATTAAATCCAAAATGTCTGACTTCCTGTTGGGTGGAGTTAATGACTGTAATTTTTTAAGTTGTCCAGCTTTATGAGAACAATATATGTAGCAAGTTTGGTGACCATAGAAGAAACTGACCCCACCTCTTTTGGAAAGGTGATGCTACAGAGCTCCCCAGCCATGCCCATGTGTTAACTTTCGCCCAGGCCTAATGGCCGACAAGTCTGATGTGTGTGCAAAATATCATGAAGATTCAAGCATGCCAAGTACCTCAAAAACATTTGAATATACATAAAAAGGAATAATTACATTTAATGCATTGCCATGGCAACACTATTTAAGATATCAAGAATCCCTTCAGAATTTTAAATCTGCACATTATGTAGACATTGTTCTAAACATTATTCTAAAAATATTTGAAGCAATTCAGGTAAACATAAGAGGGATATTTCAAAGTCTGTTAAAAGTGCCACACTTCCTTCTGCCAGTTGGTGGTGCTACAACCGTGACCCACAATAGCCACATCAATGTGAAGGCCAAACATATGGCTCAATTTTGATGTAAATCACACGATGCATGCAGAAGATATGCAACACTTCCTGTTTACAATTTTTTGACATTACGTGTTGCCATGGCAACACCGTTCGATATATTAAAAATCTATTTGCAATTTAGCATCGTCAATGTCATGGCATGATGTCGCCCACATTTGGTACCTGTAACACGAATCCCCTAGGAGGATTATTTCAAATTCCAAAGCATACTTTTTTCAAACAATCCAAAATGGCCGACTTCCTGTTGGGCGGAGTTTATGACTGTCAGCACAAAAGTTGTCCGGCTTGATGAGATCTGTATATGTACCAATTTTGGTGACTGTGAAAATGGGGGTGCTACAGAGAAGAAGAAGAATCCTTAGAAGAACAATAGAGTCTCCACACTTTGTGCTTGGGCCCTAAAAACAGCTAGGTGTATCAGAATGTTAATCTTGGACCCTGCTTTTTAGTATTGCTACATATCCTGCTGAAGAGGAAACAGTCTTTCATTGGTTTACTGTATCTGTATATCTACTGTTTTATATACTATATATATATATATATATATATATATATATATATATATATATATATATATATATATATACACACACACACAGTTGAAATCAGAAGTTTACATACACCTTAGCCAAATACATTTAAGTTTTTCACAATTACTGATATTTAATCGTATTAAAACATTCTCTGTATTAGGTCAGTTAGGATTACTATTTTAAGAATGTGAAATATCAGAATAATAGCACAGAGAATTATTTATTTCAGCTTTTAGTTCTTTCATCACATTCCCAATGGGTCAGAAGTTTACATACACTTTGTTAGTATTTGGTAGCATTGCCTTTAAACTGTTTAACTTGTGTCAAACATTTTGGGTAGCCTTGCACAAGCTTCTCACAAGTTGCTGGAATTTTGGCCCATTCCTCCAGACAGAACTGGTGTAACGGAGTCAGGTTTGCAGGCCTCCTTGCTCGCACATGCTTTTTCAGTTCTGCCCACAAATTTATCAGATTGAGGTAAGGGCTTTATGATGGCCACTCCAATACCTTGACTTTGTTGTTCTTAAGCCATTTTGTCACAACTTTGGAGGTATGCTTGTGGTCATTGTCCATTTGGAAGACCCATTTGTGACCGAGCTTTAACTTCCTGGCTGATGTCTTGAGATGTTGCTTCAATATATCCACATAATTTTCCTTCCTCATGATGCCATCTATTTTGTGAAGTGCACTAGTCCCTCCTGCAGCAAAGCACCCCCACAACATGATGCTGTCACCCCCATGCTTCACAGTTGAGATGGTGTTCTTCAGCTTGCAAGCCTCACCCTTTTTCCTCCAAACATAACGGTGGTCATTATGGCCAAACAGTTCAATTTTTGTTTCATTAGACCAGAGGATATTTCTACAAAAAGTAAGATCTTTGTCCCCATGTGCACTTGCAAACTGTAGCCTTTCAGGTTATGTCGATAAAGGACTTGTTTTACTATGGATATAGATACTTGTCTACCTGTTCCCTCGATTTTACGATTTTATTTAAGACGTGCAGGCAATCTCAACGCTGTGCGTTACAGGGAAAACAATCTCCTCCCTCACGTGGTACCCTTCCTGCAGGCTCATCCCGACATGACCCTCCAGCATGACAATGCCACCAGCCATACTGCTTGTTCTGTGCGTGATTTCCTGCAAGACAGGAATGTCAGTGTTCTGCCATGGCCAGCGAAGAGCCCGGAGCTCAATCCCATTGAGCACGTCTGGGACCTGTTGGATCGGAGGGTGAGGGCTAGGGCCATTCCCCCCAGAATTGTCTGGGAACTTGCAAGTGCCTTGGTGGAAGAGTGGGGTAACATCTCACAGCAAGAACTGGCAAATCTGGTGCAGTCCATGAGGAGGAGATGCACTGCAGTACTTAATGCAGTTGGTGGCCACACCAGATACTGACTGTTACTTTTGATTTTGACCCCCCTCTGTTCAGGGACACATTATTCCATTTCTGTTAGTCACATGTCTGTGAAACTTGTTCTTAGTTGTTGAACCTTTTTATGTTCATACTAATATTTACACATGTTAAGTTTGCTGAAAATAAAAGCAGTTGAAAGTAAGAGGACATTTCTTTTTTGCTGAGTTTATATATAGAATAAACATACATAATTAAACTAAACTTCTCTCTCCAAATCCCCTCCCCGAGAGTCCCCCAAAAATGCCAAATAACTGCCCCACTTCCTAACAAACAAATCCCCAAACCCCAGCCTTCTACTTGCCACCTCCTCGAAAGCTGCCACCCTCCCCGTCTCCGTACACCACTCCGGAAATGATGGCGCTCCGTCCGACTTCCAACCCCTTAAAATAATTTGTCTGCCAATCATGATACTGGTCAGAACCCAGTTTTTTATATGTTTATCCCCATATGTATAACCGCCCCATCGCCCAAAATACAGAGTCTGGGGCAAAGTAAAATTTGAGTGCCCAAAACGTCACACAAACAGCTGTGAACCTTCAACCAAAATTCTTGGATCTTAACACACCCCCAAAAGACATGGGTTGTGTCTCCATCTTCTGATTGGCATCGCCAGCAGGTGGGTGTGTCTTTAAGACTAAGCCTATACAACCTAGAGGGGGTCCAATAGAATTTATGTAAAATCTTGAATTGCATAAGGCGAACCCTTGCATCTCTAGATGCAGACTTGACATTTTTTTTAATCCTAGCCCACATTCCATCCTCCAATACCAAATGTAAATCTTTCTCCCGTAATCTCTTGAGAGAAGTTGAAGCTCCGTCCCCCAGACTCTGAATTAGCAGGGAGTAATACACTGATGCCTCATGACCTTTTCCAAAGCAGTAATCACCTCTCCCAGAGTATCTGCCACTTTAGGGGGGTATGTGCTACTCCCAAAAACAATACAGAGCAGATGGCGCAGCTGTAAATACCTATAGAATTGAGATCTGGTAATCCCAATACGTTGAACAAAATTTTCAAAAGATCTTAACACTCCACTCTCATACATGTCACAGAGTGTAGTAACCCCCCTCACAATCCACTCTGACCAGCAGGAAGGGGACTTATTAATACATAATTGTATAATATAAAAAAATTATATAAAAAATTTATAGTCCTTACCAGATGGGTTCAAAAGTCTCCAAATATCTGTAAGACCAAGATTTTACACATCCTGTGAAGCGTCAGTGTTGCTCTAGGGGGCTTACACACTTTTGCTTCACTATGATCAAGGACTGAGTCCATCAAAAGATTAAAGTCTCCTCCCAATATTATATCATGAGGGGTGCCAGTGGTTTGCAACATCCCTTCAAGATCTATAAAAAAGCCCTGATCATCAGCGTTAGGTGCGTAAATATTAGCCAAAATCAACCTTTGCCCCTGAATTTCAGCTAAAACAATAATGACTCTTCCTAATTTATCTTTAATCATTTTGAGACATTTGAATTGTCGATGTTTACTTCTCAGTGTAATGACTCCCCTGTTCTTACTTGAGCCAGCACTAAAGAAAACATGTCCACCCCATATCTTCCCAACTTTTTCAGCTTCCTGTGGGGAAAGATGCGTTTCTTGAAGAAACACTATATCATATTTCTTACGTTTAAGAAAAGAAATAACCTTCTTTCTTTTTATGGGGTGCCCCAACCCATTCACATTCCACATGGAGAGAGACAATCCACTCATATTAACATTTGACATTTTGACATATTAGAAAAAATGTATTGTGTGTCAAAAACAAAATTATGAAGACCACATTCCAACATTAGAGCAACAAACAAACTTCCCCCAGAGCAAAAAAGAAAAATGTGCGCATTAACCCCACACACAACAGTGCCAACTGGCATCCATCCCTCTAAACTCAAACAGTCCATGTAGCCTACGAGAGCCCCCACAACAACTTTGCCGTCAGATTGCTCGAGTCTGGTGTTTCTATACAAATTTTGTGAGACAGAATTACACAACAGAAAATAATCTATAAAACACTCCAGCCAATATGAGGCATAAACACAAAGAACATGTAGAATGATCCACATAACCATCCCGATGGTGTGTTCCTCCACAAAACAAACTTCAGCCGCTAGCGGAACCAGCACAAAAAAAAAAAAACTTTCAGTTTCCTCGGGCAGTCAAATGAATGTTCAGTGAGTCGGCCCATTCAGCTGTTACATGAGTGGAACAGATGCCCTAATCGCTCTAATGATTTGCAAGAAATATTCCACAAAACCAATAGGAGGCAAAAGCATAAAGAATATGCAGATACATCCACATACTTTCCCGAAGGAGTGTTATTCCACAAAACAAAACAAACTCCAGCCGCTAGGTGGAACTAACACAAAAAGAAACAAAGGTGGCGCCCAGTTTCCTCGGACAGTCAAGTGAATGTTCAGTGAGTCAGGTCCACTTGGCTGTATCAAGAGCATCACACAATAACTTACTCCATTGACTTTATGAAGGACAATGCTTGCTGTGGGCATGTCAATATTTTGCGGCCATCCTTAGTACCTAGTAGTATCCAGAATTGATCAGGGCTTGTCTCCTTCTGCGGATCTCCGAGCCGGAACCCTGTGAGCTCACTCGATTTCCAGCTTATGGCCTGTTATGTCATGCAGACTCGGGAAGAGCTCATCTAGGAATTTCACCATATCTCGGCCTTCTTCGTTCTCAGGAATTCCAACAATTCAGACGTTTTTTCGCCGATTACGATTCTCCAAATCTTCCAACTTTTCCCAAACGCGTTCCAAGTCCGTCTTGATCGCTAGCGGGTTAGCAGCTAATTCCCTCTCCAATGACTCCAGATAATCGATCCATTTCTCGACGACCCCCATTCTTGTAACCAACTCAGAGAATTTCGTCTCCATGGCAGTGATCGATCGACGTATTACAGCAAGTAATGCTCGACAGTTGATGCTAAATCTCTCCCGCTGCACGGTCCAAACTGAATCCCTGGTCTGCGGCCCTGTAAGGGGTGTCAGCTTGAGCACGTAAGTGTCTTTTAATGTCTCCAGAGCCCGAGGATTTAGAATTCTTTGACATATTGTTTTCATAGAACAGTTATGGGACAGGGTGTATCAATCTCACCGGTTTATGACACAAAAAGTATTAAAAACTACAGAGCTTGCCATTCACACGTCCGACCCTCGCATGGCGCCACATGACCCACTCCCAAACGTTTTTCTAATTTCAAAGGGGTCTTGACCAAAAACAACATTTGAAAACCACTGACATATAGGATTGTTTTTTTTTTTGTTTGTTTGTTTGTTTGTTTTTTTGTCAACAGATTCTGTTGTATCTTTCTCTCCAGGGCCAAAGCTGTACAAGGAGCCCAGTGCTAAATCAAATAAATACATCATCCAGAACGCACTGGCTCATTGCTGCCTTGCAGGCCGAGTCAATGAGGGACAGAAGAACAAGTTCCTAGAGGTGAGAAGAAGATCTTTGAAATGTGGCAGCTGTAGAAACCGATTTTTATGTTTGTGAGGTTTTCTTTGTGATGGTCAATTGCATTTCAGGTTCAAAATAAACTATATTGAGGTAGTGACTTCAATTTGTTACTCAGCACGTCCAAGTAAATTTAATTCAGTGCATATTAAAATAACTGTGCAGAGTAGCACAGAAATGGTCCCAGGACTTTAAAAAGTAATAACGTTTTCACACTCAAATTTAAAAGCTCACCATTAACACATACTGTGGACTAACTGCCAAAAATTTGTCTCATTTTGTTTTGTATGTTTACAATCTTAAGATGAATAGAATTTAAAAATGTTGTTTTTGTTTTGTTGTCCTAAATTTGTAAGCAAGTAATTCTGGTTCTGTTCACTCCGTCTCCCCCAGAATAGTCTGCAATTTTATTCCACTAGATGGCAGCAAGTATTAGAAAACATAATCGCCTTCCGTCACAAAATGCAGATCTGAAATGTTGGTGCTGATATAGCGCATTTTAGCCCTCACAGATGTGCTTGCTCATGGACATTCAGTCTAATTTTCAGTTCATATACCACCCTAATTTTTTCATAGAATATCTCGGCCTCTGAGTGGATTAGAAGCTCAATCTACGTAGGTGGCATTAGAAAGCTGAGATCCTCCCGTTTGCGATGATGTACAACATGTTATCATTAATATTCGATAACATATATTTCTGATGATTTGTTTTTTCTGCATGATTGAATATTTTGTTCTGGTCATCTAAGATATAACATTGGATTATTCAAACAAGCAAGCTCACAGACAAGTAAACAGGTAAAAGCAGATATAAAGTTTTAGCTATTTGGGGCTTAAAGCAGCAGTTATCTGTGCATAAAAGAGACGTTTGTGTTTGACGTCTTACAAATATCATATTTAATTTTGTGATTTTTTTGGAAAATCTTTTAAATGGTGGTATTAGTGCAACTAAAATAAACTGTACAGTCACATCCCTGAGAATGAAAGCTTTCATTTGATATATGATTTGTCTATTTACGTAAGTGCTATTTTAAAGACTTTAAAAAAAAAATTTATACGGGTTTAAGTACCAATAGTATGAATTAGGTATGTAAGCGTTGTAGTTTTTTGCATTTCCATAAAACAATTTTTTGTAATAATTATTTCACATCTATTTAAGTTGACTATCACAAGATATCTATTTCTTTGTGAATTACAAGATAAATTAGTACTATATCTCGTTTACTTTCTGTAAAACAATTAACTATCAAAAATAGTGAATTATCAGTATTTTATATGCGTATACACATACATAATATACATGTTATTTCCTACTCAAGGTGGCACTGATGATTCAGTGATTGACTTGATTTACATTTGACATTGCTATTTGACAAAGTGACAACATCGAAGTAAACTTATAGCAAGTACAACACATGAAAAGTATGATGTGACTGTTGCCATTTGGGTGTACTACTAAAATAAAGTTGTGCATCTATTTAGACTCAACAAGTGCCTGAGAAAATACACATAAGAGACACATAAGCTACACATACAGGTGCATCTCAAAATAGAATGTCGTGGAAAAGTTCATTTATTTCAGTAATTCAACTCAAATTGTGAAACTCGTGTATTAAATAAATTCAATGCACACAGACTGAAGTAGTTTAAGTCTTTGGTTCTTTTAATTGTGATGATTTTGGCTCACATTTAACAAAAACCCACCAATTCACTATCTCATAAAATTAGAATACATCATAAGACCAATAAAAAAAAAACATTTTTAGTGAATTGTTGGCCTCCTGGAAAGTATGTTCATTTACTGTATATGTACTCAATACTTGGTAGGGGCTCCTATTGCTTTAATTACTGCCTCAATTCAGCGTGGCATGGAGGTGATCAGTTTGTGGCACTGCTGAGGTGGTATGGAAGCCCAGGTTTCTTTGACAGTGGCCTTCAGCTCATCTGCATTTTTTGGTCTCTTGTTTCTCATTTTCCTCTTGACAATACCCCATAGATTCTCTATGGGGTTCAGGTCTGGTGAGTTTGCTGGCCAGTCAAGCACACCAACACCATGGTCATTTAACCAACTTTTGGTGCTTTTGGCAGTGTGGGCAGGTGCCAAATCCTGCTGGAAAATGAAAATCAGCATCTTTAAAAAGCTGGTCAGCAGAAGGAAGCCTGAAGTGCTCCAAAATTTCTTGGTAAACGGGTGCAGTGACTTTGGTTTTCAAAAAACACAATGGACCAACACCAGCAGATGACATTGCACCCCAAATCATCACAGACTGTGGAAACTTAACACTGGACTTCAAGCAACTTGGGCTATGAGCTTCTCCACCCTTCCTCCAGACTCTAGGACCTTGGTTTCCAAATGAAATACAAAACTTGCTCTCATCTGAAAAGAGGACTTTGGACCACTGGGCAACAGTCCAGTTCTTCTTCTCCTTAGCCCAGGTAAGACGCCTCTGACGTTGTCTGTGGTTCAGGAGTGGCTTAACAAGAGGAATACGACAACTGTAGCCAAATTCCTTGACACGTCTGTGTGTGGTGGCTCTTGATGCCTTGACCCCAGCCTCAGTCCATTCCTTGTGAAATTCACTCAAATTCTTGAATCGATTTTGCTTGACAATCCTCATAAGGCTGCGGTTCTCTCGGTTGGTTGTGCATCTTTTTCTTCCACACTTTTTCCTTCCACTCAACTTTCTGTTAACATGCTTGGATACAGCACTCTGTGAACAGCCAGCTTCTTTGGCAATGAATGTTTGTGGCTTACCCTCCTTGTGAAGGGTGCCAATGATTGTCTTCTGGACAACTGTCAGATCAGCAGTCTTCCCCATGATTGTGTAGCCTAGTGAACCAAACTGAGAGACCATTTTGAAGGCTCAGGAAACCTTTGCAGGTGTTTTGAGTTGATTAGCTGATTGGCATGTCACCATATTCAAATTTTTTGAGATAGTGAATTGGTGGGTTTTTGTTAAATGTGAGCCAAAATCATCACAATTAAAAGAACCAAAGACTTAAACTACTTCAGTCTGTGTGCATTGAATTTATTTAATACACGAGTTTCACAATTTGAGTTGAATTACTGAAATAAATGAACTTTTCCACGACATTCTAATTTATTGAGATGCACCTGTACATTAAATGTGTAGATTATGTTTTATGTGTAGCTCAGTATGTGTTTGACAGCCAGTTGCATCTCATGAAATTTCAGTGTGAAAATAATGAATCCGGTTCTTGATTTGTCCTGATTTGTTGCATTATCTCTTTAATTTATGAAAAACAAAACATCAAAATATATCAAAATATATTTTATTTTATTGTTTTCTAATTGTCTTGAAAATGTTATACTATCTGGGCAGTTTTGTACATCCATTTTTTTATGGATATCAGTGCCGGGTTTCTAAAGACCTGAATATGTAAGAGTGTTTGTGAAAATTACAATGCATTTAATGGTTAAAAATTAGGGGGGCCTGGGTAGCTCAGCGAGTATTGATGCTGAGTACCACCCCTGGAGTCGCAAGTTCGAATCCAGGACGTGCTGAGTGACTCCAGCCAGGTCTCCTAAGCAACCAAATTGGCCCAATTGCTAGGGAGGGTAGAGTCACATGGGGTAACCTCCTCATGGTCGCGATTAGTGGTTCTCACTCACAATGGGGCGCGTGGTAAGTTGTGCGTGGATAGCGGAGAGTAGCATGAGCCTAAAACCTAACCTAACCTAGAACCTAAAAGGAAAACTTTATTTCATATTAAGTATTTGTCTTCTACAGGAAATGGAGAAAACAGAAGCCAACAGCTTCCTTATTTTGTTCCGGGACTCTGGCTGCCAGTTTCGCTCTCTGTACACATATTATCCAGAGGCGGAGGAGATCAACAAGCTGGCTGGAATCGGGCCCAAGACCATCACACCCAAAATGATCGAGAACCTCTATAAATACAGCTCTGATAAGAAACAGTTCAGCAAGATCCCCGCCAAGACCATGTCTGCAAGTGTGGATGCCATCACCATCTACAGCCACCTCTGGCAAAACAAGAAACAAAGCACGCCCAAAAGACTCTTCAAATAAAAGGCAAAATTCTCACCTCACTGGCAGTGTTTTGAAATTGCAAAGTGTACCTGCCTATTGGACCTTGTGATGCACAACCTGAATGTAACAATAACACTTGTGCAGGTTTTGTTTGATGTTCATCTGTGGCAAATTTGAGATCCAGTGTTCGACAATACACACACACATTATTCCATGTGTGTGAGTTTGCAGCACTGACTTACATGCTTCTAGAAAATTTTTATTTCAAATGTTAAACTTGTGTGGCCTTATGCTTGTCTTGTCTTGTCTTTTTATGCTATGCTTAAAGCGCAGTTACTGAGTTTAATAGCAAGTCATTGCATTGTATGAAGATGCACAACCTGCTTTTGTGTTTGCGGAAATGCAGGTCAATATTGGGGACATACTACACTTGAAGACTAACGTTGCTCTAAAGAAGTTAAAGAAGGCCATGAAGCTGAATAAGCATTTACTGGAACCTCAGAAACTGTCTTTGTCTTTATTTAATGTCCGAGTTAGTTTATATTTTGGGTAGGATTCGTAATGCTTGTTGCACATCAGCTGCTCTGGAGGAATGTGTGTGTAAAGTTAGCTTCAGTTAGAGTAGTTTGAGCGAAACGACTCTATTTACAAAATGAAAACACTCATGTTTCTCTGTATCCGTGACGTAAAAGTAATGATGGGGACTTTAACTGATGAAGTTCAGGAGCAAAACGAAACATTTTCGCTTAAGAATTATAAAATACATTCCTAGATATATTGCTATCACTTGTAGTATCACAGCCCAAAATATTGGGGTACCGCGTATGTTTGAAACATACATTTTAGGCAGTTCAGCTAAGCTGACTGTTTGAGTAGAGTAAATTTACATACTATATGAATATACCAGAGGAAACATTCTTGAATATCATATAATGAAGCTTTCAAAGAGATGGTGCATATTATTGCTAAATGATGTAACTCATTTTTAATTATGAAGTGCATTTTAAAGAGCTGGGACATTTGGCAGGCAGAGTATTGTAACATTTTGTCGTCTGGTGCAAAAGAATTGAAAGATATTTGTTATTTTTACTAAGTGAAGTAAATCATTGTTTGGATTTATTGATGCTGTACAGATATAGTTTTACATACTAAGCATATTTCTTAAGCCATTGAGTATTGCTGATATTTTTCATATGAAAAAGATGTTTAAAAGTATGGGTCAGTCCTATAAGAAGGCCCAAGTGATGAGAGCAGAAGGAAGCTGTTCGGAGAGTTGGTAATATGCACATGCCGTTTAATCTTTTTTCCAGGTCATGTCCGCTGTTTTTTTGTCATCATACTCTTTGTCTGTTTGTATTTGAATGTTAACCTCAACATAAATACAGATTTACATCCAAAACTTTGACCTATCTGAGCTGTTTTTCTCCTCTGTTATGATTCAATATTACTATCTACTTGTCAACAACATCAACAACATCAAATATTATCCTTAGTATGAGCTACTGTACTTATTACTAAGTTTTGGAAAGCCAATTTCTGTATACGCATAACTTGCCCTGACTGCAAAAATAAGCTTCTGAACATTCCCATTTTTATTGCCTAGGAAAAAGTGAGACAGTTAATTTAACACACATGAGCCTTTAGGGTGGGTTGTCACATGGGGTAAGTTGTCCTAATAAGTTCGTGCTGTTTATTGGCACTAATTTGAAGAATATTACACCTTGGTTTGAATTAGGAAATAGTACTATCTACAGTACAAAAAGCCACCATACACAACATGTGGATGTTTTGTATTTAAATTGTATTAGGCAAATGCAATTTAACGGCTTTTCAGCAATATTTAAACCATAAAACAGTTTAAAACAACTCATGATACAACATAATTGCAATCCGTAAAAATATATATAGCCTTGGGTACAACGGGGCTAAAGGCACCCCTTAAGGAAAATGTGCTCTTTTACTCTGGTCGCAAAGTATATCAAGAAAAAATTTATTTATTTTTATTGAATATTGATGGAGCAATATAGTTTGCATGAAAATAAATAATAATAGAAGGCTGTTTTGATCAAAATAATTTTTTTAAAGTTGAATGTGGGGTTATAGTACTATTGTGTTGATATAGGGGCAATAGATAAAGGGCAAAATGTGTAAACTTATGCAGATAATTTTGAGACAGCAGGTTGTAATTATACTTATTCACCATTTTCTGTTCATTTCAATCACATTTGGAATTTCATAACATCTCAAATATTCTCTAAACAAATGAATAATACTTTTGTGATTGGACTTTGAACATTCTTCATAATAACAAATCTATTCGCCCCACTTAAGAAATAAAAGGTGTTTTATGGGGCCTTTAGCCCCTGCAACAAGGGGGGCTTTTTACCTCATACTTTCACTTATTGAACAGTTATTGAAAAACTTTTGTTTTAAAAAGTGACAGTTTACCCAAAAATTAAAATCCTCTCATCATTTACTCACCCTCATGCCATCCCAGATGTGTATAACTTTCTTTCTTCTGCAGAACACAAACGAAGATTTTTACAGGAATATTTCAGCTCTGTAGGTCCATACAATGCAAGTGAATGGTGGCCAGAAGTTTGAAGGTCCAAAATGTATATAAAAGCAGTATAAAAGTAATCCATATGACTCCAGTGGTTAAATCTAGATGTTCTATGATAGGTGTGGGTGAGAAACAGATCAATAGTCAAGTCCTTTTTTACTATCATTTCAACTCTCTGCCCAGTAGGTGGTGATGTGCACAAAGAATGTGAATCACCAGAAACAAAAGAAGAAGTATCTGAAAGTTAAAGTGGAGATTTAGAAAAAAGGACTTAAAGGGGTCATGAAATGCTACTTTTATTATAATTTTATTATCTTCCCTGAGGTCATCTGATAATGTTAGTTATGTTTTTTGCACCAAAACAGTCCTAATTTAGTAATATATGATGATTTTCAACCCTGTCTCTGGCCCGCTGACTGAAACACTCAGTTTTGGTCTCAGCGTCTTCTTTAAACATCAGTGTAAACGCCCACTATTATAATTGGCTAACATCATGCAGCACCTCAAATTCAGCCATATTTGAAACTCAGTGGGAAGAGAATGAACAACCCCCTCAACATTATAAAACTAAATTTCATGGTTTACACATAACGCACATCTAACACATTGCATCCGAATATATTAAACAGTTCATCTCAAGCACAACTGTTAACACTCACAACTATAACCTATCAAACAGTCATGACATTTTAAGTATTCGTGAATGAAACTGTTTATTTACTGCTTTGCAATCGAGTCTAAGGGTTTTTAACTGCCCCGTCCTTCAATAACAGTTCCTTTGCAAAGTTTGAATTGTATTATGACTGGTTCACGAACAATCCACACTGTTATGACCCGAAAAAAACACACAAACATAGTACAAAGCATGGTGAAATGACACACACACATAGGCGCACTGAGGCGCACATCGCCAGAAACACACTCAAAAAAATGAAACGTGGTTGCTGTTGGCCCAAAGCATGCAAATGAAGTTGAAACAAAATAATGTAGTCTTGTATGTACATTAAAAGTGAAATGATTGTGTTGAGAAAAATTGGAAAGATAGTTGTCGTATTTACCGCGTTATCTCCGGTTGGGTGAATGAAACAGAGTTGTGTTGCTTCTCTAAAACTGCACACTGGGTGATACATTTGCCCATGTGCAACTGGAAAACACATAGGCATGAGATTTCTAGTTCCCAGCATGCTTTGCATGGGACTTGATCATTTATGAACGAGGATTGCAGATCATTATCAATATTTTAACAACTATTTAAACCTTTAAAAATTGTCAAACAAGCCCATTATAATACGTCACGTCTAGGTTTGTCATTACTTATTGTGAATAACTCCAGATGCTGTTTTCCGGTCATTATCTCAGGAAAGCACTTCTCCCTCTTTGAACGAGCGCTATGACTGAAAGGGTGAGCGCTGTCTGTGACTGCTGGTGTATTTTAGCATTTCTGTGCATCAAAATGAGTGGAAGAAAAAATAGTTCCGGTGCCATACAACAATTCGCTAATATAATTCATTTTTTCCACTTCGAAGCTTATGAGATCCATTAATATTCATGTTATCCAAGTAATAAGATCACTTTTTAAAAAAAACTTCAGAATCGATATTTTTATGTGAGGATTGATATTCTTGATACCACATCAGTATCGGAAGTATCAGTACTTTAGTATCGATCCGCCCATCCCTATTACACAGTAATGTTTAGTAATCTCAATACAAGTCTGTAGAGAGACTGTCATGGTTGAATAAAATTTAAACTTAAAGGTTACTTTTTTTCTTTTTTTTTTTTTTTACATCGTTAGTGCATAATTAATTTAATAAACAGTAAAAATTTGGCTGAAAGTGAAAATCTTGATTTTAGGATAATTGAACTGAAGTAGCTTAATAATTTTGGACAAAAGTAGATATTTTAACTTGATTCAGCTAAATATCACTAGATTAATCAAATGTAGTTAACTTAGGTTTATTGAAGTAAATAGAGTTACTTCTGTGTAACTTAAAGGAATAGTTCACCCAAAAATGAAAATTCTCTCATTATTCACTTACCCTGATGCCATCCCAGATGTGTATGACTGTCTTTCTTCAGCAGAACACAAATGAAGAGTTTAAGAAGAAGATAGAGCTCTGTCATGTCCTTATAATGGAAGTACATGGGTTCCAGCACTTTGACGGTCCAAAAGTCACATCTAGGCAGCATTAAAGTAATCCATGTGACTCCAGTCGATCAGTTAATGTCCTCTGAAGTGAATCGATAGGTTTATTTAAGAAACAAGTCAATAATTAAAATGTTTTTAACTTTAAATCGCACTTCCATCCAGGGCTCTGATGCCTTTTTAAATTGTCGAACTCTCGCATGATGTTCGTTCTTCCGTTGTAAATAAGCGCTGCTTCCGATTTCTCACCGATGCGCTTACGTCATGCTTTGCATCAGCTGCTGGCAGTAAGCGCTTTTTAAAAGTTAATACATTTTTAATTATCATTTTATTTTTTACACAAACATATCGATCGACTGGAGTCGTCTGGATTACTTTTATGCTGCCTAAATATGATTTTTGGACCGTCAAAGTGCTTGCACCCATGTACTTCCATTATAAGGAACTGGGCGTGGTCTGTCTGCGGGAGAGGGAAAGCAGTAAGGCTCGTCACCTGGGCTGTAATTATTCTAACACCCGTCTCTCATTATAGTGATGGTGAAGGGAGACCTGATAAGGCTCGCCAGAGCATCAGAGGAGGAGAGAGAGAGTGGCTCAGAGCAGTAGTGGAGGAAAGACCTGCAACTAAAGCTAGAGACTGTGTTCATTCAAAGCCCTATTTTGAGTTGGCCACTAAGAGCAATTTTCTTTGTGTATGTGAAGCTAAAATGTGTGTGAATAAACACTCAACTGTTCACTGTCTCCTGACTCCTCCATCACCCCAAACTTAACTTTATCACTGTGGTGCCGAAAATCCGGCTTTGGAGGAGAACGCCGTTATGGAGTCCTCACCTCACAAGTCTTCAGGACCCTCACCAGCATCCAGCAGAACCAGCATCAAGCCCTCATGGAGGAACGCCTGGAGCAGGAACAGCACTTCCAAGTCCTGCTCCAGGCAAAAGTGGAGAACTGGCAGGTGCTCCGGAGCCTGATTGCCAGAGAGGGAGCTAGCGCTGCGACCTCCCCGGAGCCCACCCCACCCGTGGCCCTGATGAAAATGGGGTTAAATGATGATCCAGAGGCCTTCCTCGACCTGTTCAAGAGGACAGCCGATGTATGGAAGTGGCCTCCCGAACAGTGTGTGGCCTGCCTATTGCCCTTAATCTCCGGGGAGGCGCAGCTAGCGGCACAGCAACTTCCTGCCACTAGCCTCCTTAACTACACCCATCTGAAGAAGGCCAGCCAGCAACAGGTTGGTCATAGCCCGGAGCAGAGTCGACAGCTCTTCAGATCCCTGAGCTTCGGGAAGCACGGCCACCCGTTTGCTTTTGCCCAACAGCTTCGAAATGCCTGCCGGAAATGGTTGCTGGCAGAGGGAACCCGCAGTACCGTGGAAGTTGTCGATCTGGTGGTGCTGGAGCAGTTCATCTCCCAACTTCCTCGAGGCATGTCCGAGTGGGTCCAGTGCCACCACCCGGTGTCGCTGGAGGAGGCCGTCCAGCTAGCAGAGAACTATACGGCGGTGTTTCCAGGAGGCAGTGAAACAGTGTTTTCTACTTTCTCTCCTCTCTCTTCTCTCTCTTCACCCCCTGTGTCTCATGTTTCCTCCCCTCCCATCCCTTTCAGTCCTGCCCAGTTCCGGCTCCCCGGAAGTGTGGGGGATCCCCGCCCAAATCCCATCCCTGGTCCAGGGGACCCCTCACCTTGTCATGTCCCTCCTACTCCCCCTGTCTCCCACCCCTATGAATGCGGAAGGAAAGCCTGGGCCGGTCTGTTGGAGCTGTGGGGAAGCCGGGCATGGCCAGGATCGTTGTCCGGTGATGGAGGTGGGGACACTGATCCGGATCCCCGACGCTCCACCGGCTGCCCCCGATTGGGCAGGGGCGTATCGGATACCGGTAAGAGTAAAAGGGGATACACATCAAGCTTTGGTGGATTTGGGTTGTTCCCAAACCTCTATCCACCAACGCTTGGTGCATGGCGGGGCATTGGGTAAGAGTAAACAGGTGAGAGTGAGGTGTGTGCATGGTGACATTCACAAGTATCCGGTGGTTACCATTGAGATACGAATCAGGGGAAAAAGGCATAGAGTTGAGGCCGCGGTTAATTCCCACCTCATCCATCCACTAATTCTGGGAAACAATTGGCCTGGTTTTAAAAATTTATTGAGGGTAATGTGTGTGGATGGGTCCTGCAAAGTGCTGTCGTGGTGTGTGACGTGCGACGCTATGGCTGGAGAGGTGGTGCCAGGGCCGTCTACTTCTGCTCCATGTCAGGATGACACAGAGGGAATTCCCATACTCAAGGGCTTCCCTGAGGGGGATTTCCCTCTGGATCAGTTGCCTGATGAGACCCTCAAGCACGCCTTTGTCCAAGTGAAAGTAATTGATGGTCAGCAGCTCCAGCCTAATGTGGCACTCACATACCCATATTTTTCTATTATTAAAGAGCAGTTGTATCGAGTGACGCAGGACACTCAGACCAAAGAAAATACAACTCAGCTATTAGTACCAAAGAGCCGCCAGGAAACACTCTTCCAGGTGGCTCAGTATAACCCAATGGCTGGTCACTTAGGTCACGAAAAGACTTTGAACCATATAATGGCCCGTTTTTTTTTGGCCGGGCATTCACGGCGACGTACGCAAATGGTGTGCGGCATGCCTTGAATGCCAGTTGGTGAATCGGCCGTGCAGCATGCTCAACGTCATATGGGAAGCTTGGGAGGAAGGGCCTTCAAACAGCAAAAACCAAATTCAATACGTTCTTGATCTTAGAGCAAAACTCCACACTTTGGGGCAGGTAACACAGGAGAATTTGCTCCAAGCACAAGAACGTCAACGCCGACTGTACAACAGGGGCACTCTACTTCGGGAATTCACACAGGGAGATAAAGTGCTTGTATTGCTGCCCACTTAAAGCTCCAAATTACTCGCCAAGTGGCAAGGACCCTTTGAGGTCACACAATGAGTTGGAGATCTCAGTTATGAGGTTAGGCGAAAAATAGGGGAGGGGCACGTCAAATCTACCACTTCAACCTCCTCAAACCATGGAGGGAGGCGGTACCTGTAGCCTTGGCGACGGTAGTTCTGGAGAGGGCAGAGCTCAGGCCGGAGGTGACTCCCAAACCAAAATCAATCACCCCAGTCCCTTGTGGAGACCACCTCTCACTGTCGCAGCTTACATACATTGCCCGGTTGCAAGCAGATTTCGCGGACGTGTTTTCACCCTTTCCCGGTTGCACAAACCTTATAGAGCACCATATTGAGACCACCCCGGGGTTGGTGGTTTGTAGCCGCCCCTATCGTCTTCCTGAACACAAGAAAAAGATTGTTCAGGAAGAATTAGAGGAAATGCTGGAAATGGGCATAATACAAGAGTCGCACAGCGATTGGGCCAGCCCGGTAGTTCTGGTACCAAAGAGCGAGGGCTCGTTCCGGTTCTGTGTTGACTACCGGAAAGTGAACGCGGTGTCCAAATTTGACACTTACCTAATGCCGCGAATTGACCAGTTTCTCGATCGGTTGGGCATGGCTCAATTTTACTCTACGCTGGATTTAACAAAGGGTTATTGGCAGATCCCTTTCACGCCAATATCCTGTGAAAAAATAGCTTTTTCCACACCGTTTGGATTACACCAATTTCTGATGCTTCCGTTCAGTTTGTTCGGAGCCCCGGCCACGTTTCAGCGCCTCATGGACAAGATCCTCAGACCGCATACGGCATATTCCGCAGCATATCTAGACAATATCATCATTTATAGTAATGACTGGCGGCGGCATATGCAACATCTGAGGGCTGTCCTGAGAGCGCTGTGGCAGGTGGGACTCATGGCCAACCCAAAGAAGTGGAAGTTCGGTATATGGGGTTCCACTTGGATCATGGGCAGATGCGTCCACAGGTTAATAAAACCGCAGCGATTGCAGCTTGCCTGACGCCCAAGACCAAAAAGGAGGTAAGGCAGTTTTTGGGGCTGGCTGGCTACGACCGGAGGTTTGTGCCTAGTTATTCTGATGTCACCAGCCCGCTGACTGGCCTTACTAAAAAGGTTGTTATCTGGCTCTTCAGCCCTTTAAATTCGAGGTGATCCACAGACCGGGGGGTGCAGATGGTTGTGGCTGACTTTCTCTCCAGGAAATGGGGGGGGGGGGTAGGCAGGCTGGATGTTGCCCTGACCTGAGTCGGCAGTGGGGGTATGTGGCATGGAGGGTGTGGTCTGTCTGCGGGAGAGGGAAAGCAGTAAGGCTCGTCACCTGGGCTGTAATTATTCTAACACCGGTCTCTCATTATAGTGATGGTGAAGGGAGACCTGATAAGGCTCGCCAGAGCATCAGAGGAGGAGAGAGAGAGTGGCTCAGAGCAGTAGTGGAGGAAAGACCTGCAACTAAAGCTAGAGACTGTGTTCATTCAAAGCCCTATTTTGAGTTGGCCACTAAGAGCCGTTTTCTTTGTGTATGTGAAGCTAAAGTGTGTGTGAATAAACACTCAACTGTTTGCTGTCTCCTGACTCCTCCACTGCCCCCGAACTTAACTTTATCACATATTCCTTTAACTCAGTAACGTGGAACCTGTTGACACAAAACGTTAATTAAATCAAACATTTAATTTTTTTGAGTCCACATCAAAACGGTCAAAGACGTCCATCTATTAGTGCATGTTTACATACACCAACAATTTAAAAAACGCAGATGTGCGAAAGAACACATCCAGGATGAGTTTTTGCTCAAAACAGCAAGAGCTGTTGAATGAAAGAGAATGTTTTTACCTCTTCAGAGTTATAACTTGATGCAACTTCTTTTAAAAGCGGCAAGATACATGACAACGGACAAAGACATCTGTCTAGTGCATGTTTATATACAAAAAATAATTAGAAATAGTCCAGATGGTCCCCTTTAGTGTTCAGGAATAGTTAGCCACACTAGGCCTGTCTGCCCTGCCCTTCTACTGTCTCTTGAACCTAGCGCCAGTGGGTTGATACACATTAAGCATTGTGGTGCGATGATGCATGTTGTTGGATGTGCAAGTACAAATGAGCAATGTCTCATGATGTCACGCAACACACATTTTAGACTGGGGAGGAAGTTTTGAGTTCTGAAATTTACAGTATGCTTTTATAGTGCAGTAACCTCTTATATGTCTAAATATTAAAGAAAATGTGATTCTCCATTTCATGACCCTTTTAAATATTGATCTGTTTATCACCCACATCTATGATATCGCATCTGAAGATATAGATTCAACCATGGAGTCATATGGACCACCTTTATGCTGCCGTTATGCGATTTTTGGACCTGCAAAGTTCTGGCCACCATTGACTTGCACTGTGAGAGCTGAGATATTTTTCTAAAAATCTTAATTTGTGTTCAGCAGAACAGAAGAAAGTCATACACTTCTGGAATGGCATGAGGGTGAGTAAATAATGAGATAATTTTCTTTTTTGGGTGAATTATTCCTGTTAATCACTGAAACAAAACTGAAAATGACAAACAAGTTTTTTTATTAATTTTTTTTGCTAAATAAATGTGATATTTCATGGATTCTCATTTAAATAAATACATTTGCAACATTTTAAACTTTTAGACATTGTACACTTTTCCCTTAATATAGTCAGTTGTATATATTATATTTACCAGTAATACAGGTATATATATATTAGCCTATTTACTGAATAGTTTTCTCATCTATATTGAACTATATATTATATTAACCTCCCAGGGTAAAAGGCACTTTTGTCCAGCAGTCAGCAGAGAATGAATTATATAAAATTACCTTAACTCACGTCCATGACTCATAGGCTATGGTCCTGATTTTAGTTTAACCTTTTTTTTTTTTTTTTTTTTTGGTCTCATTTGCAGTTCACTAATGCGTGACAACCGACTTAAACTTAAATCTCCTGCCATTTCAAAACAACGCCGTGTTTAACACCTAAAACATTTTCTAATAAACGTGCCACTTTATCAGCTTAGGATCTATTTACGAACATGCAGCTTAATGCGGATGCAATGCTACTAATCACAAATCCACATAAGCCTCAGTTTGTTAAATAACACGCAGATATATGCGGGTTAGCTCGGGTTGGGTTTTGCGGTAGTCAGGGATGTGCGGGTGCGCGCAGAGGAAGCTCGTGCTTGACAACCAGCGAGCGACAGGGACAACAAGAGCCGCTGCGCCCGGATCCACGGAATATAAACCATCAGACTGTCCGTGTCAACACACCCTCGGCGGACTCAAAGAGGATTTCTGCACTTTGCGTACATGTAGAGATTACCAGGTGAGGTTTAAATCGCTGTTCGCGTCGGTTATTGCCGTTGTTTGAGCATAGGCGAGGCCGGGGAGGCGGCTGCTGCTCAGCCTGGACGACACACACTTCTCCCCCCACGGGTCACGATATATGCCCACTGTGGATCTGGGAGGATGGCCTCGTCTGCGGTTTGTTTATTATCTTGTAAATTAACAGCCTGATGATGTGCAATGTGGCTGATGTGGATATGATCAGTGTGCACGGCCCTAATAATGCTAGGCTCAGATGGATGCTTTGCAATAAACTCATGCAGGTCCAGTGGAGAGAAAGCAGGTGAAAGCATTCTGTTTCCCACAGTGAAGGTTATGGGTAGGTGTGGCTTAGTGTTTTAAAGATCAGCTGGTAATATAAAGGCTGGAGGTTTAAACCCTAAAAGGGACAATGATCTACCGACAATGATCTACCATCATTGTCCCCTTAAGCAAGGCATCTATTAAAGGAATATTCCGGGTTCAGTACAAGTTAAGATCAATCGACAGCATTTGTGGCATAATGTTGATTACTACAAAAAATATTTTTTTACTTGTCCCTCCTTTTCTTAAAAAAAATATATATATATATAGTTTACAGTGAGGCACTTACAATTGAAGTGAATGGGGCCAATCTGTAAATATTAAAATACTCACTGTTTCAAAAGTACTGCCACAAGATGTAAACAATATGCTTGTTAACATTATTTAACTGTGATAAAAATAGTTTACTAACCTTTTCTGCATAAAGTTATATCAATTTAGACTGCTTTATAGCTAAATATATGTGTGTATATATATATATATATATATATATATATATATATATATATATATATATATATATATATTAAATTAACAGAAGTAATAACATAACTTTTAACAGAAGAATTAATGTAAGTCCTGGTTTATAAAATGATAAACTTCACATTTCTGCCTTTTTAAACCCTCCAAATATTGGCCCCATTCACTTCCATTGTAAATGCCTCACTTTAAACTCGATTTTTGCTCTCTTTTTTATTTGTAAAGAAAAGTAGTGACGAGTCTAAATTATTTTTGTGGTAAACAAAATTATGCCGCAGATACTGTTGATTTGAGCTTAACTTGAAATGAAACCGGAATATGCCCCAGGAGGTGGGTTTTTGTTGTACAAATGTGAGGGAGACCAGGGGCAATTGTAGCATTTTAATCTAATAACTCACAGACTACCATAAATATATCAGCCCTGGTTTTCTATAAGGAACATTTTGCCATGTTTTTGTTATAACATATTGAACATACAGTACATTACATAAAAGGAGATTGTAACAGTGGTGGGGTGCCATTGTAACACTTTTGTAAACTATATTAACCCATTTTATCCCAAATAAGAGCACACTTCAAACAAATAATATTATTGCTTTAGTAATTATTAATATTACTGAATATTTTCTCATTCGTTTAGCTGTCAGTACATCTGTCTAAAACAAACATTTAAGTTAGACTTACTTTGTAATTTTTACAATTTTAAAAAAAAAAATCTTAATGTAAGTTTGCATAGAATGGTTTTGGGGAAAACAGGCTGTTTTTGTTGTATGTGGAATGTCAAATCACCTTAATCTTCAGTGAGGATGATGATGTGATTTATATGTACCTGCAATGTGAAACAGATTCTTTAGTGGATCTCTTTTGTGTTCATTTTAGTTATGATAGGAGATAACATTACTCAGGCAATTTAAATATTATTTTAATGTAATAATAATAATAATATTGATAATAAAATCATGTTATACAATAATGAAATTTCAGTCTTAATTTCTACACTTTAAAAGCCTCTGACTTTTATTTTGGCAAAAAATTCCAGGAAGAACTTTGAGCTGTACTAAAACAGTATCGCTTCATGAGCCGTGCCTACGCCTGTTTTGACTGTGTGTCAACAACAGAGCAATGCTCATTCACTGAAGCGCGCTACACATGTTGACTATTTACATTTATGCATTTGGCAGACGCTTTTATCCAAAGCGACTTACAGTGCACTTATTACAGGGACAATTCCCCCAGAGCAACCTGGAGTTAAGTGCCTTGCTCAAGGACACAATGGTGATGGCTGTGGGAATTGAACCAGCAACCTTCTGATTACCAGTTATGTGCTTTAGCCCACTACGCCACCACTACTCCGGCTATTTACTTATTATCAATTATTATTCATTATTAAATCCATCCTTCACCTATTGAATGGTTCAAGAGACTTTGAATATAATGCACGAGTCATTAATAACTACTTAAATGCTGCTTTTATGATTCTTAAATATCATATTGGAGCTTGACAGTAACGACTATGACACACAATAACAAACAATATCGGACTGTGAAAAAATTAATGGTCTTCATTAATGTGCTAATGACCAAGAGACCGATCACTTCATTTCTGGGGATGTGGATTTTAATGTGCAACATAAACAACGCGTTTTCTTCATGTGAGTGTTTCTGTTACCAGATTTTAAAGTAACAGTTTCTTTTCAAATTTTCAGCCAATATTTTCAGCCTTTTTTTTTTTTTATCTTTCGGCTGAAAATTCGTTTTATATCACAAATATCACCACTTTTTATATCAGTTGATTTATTTCTGTTAGTGCTGTCAGTCAATTCTAATTTTTAATCGCGATGAATCGAATAATTTTTCCATAGTTAATCGCAATTAATCAGGTTTTGAAAGTAGTGAAATTTGACTCTATATACTTCTTTTCCTGTCAGAATGCATTTATTTGCTTTTTAGGAAAGAAAACAAAGCAATATGTAACAGCATAATGCTTTATTATCATTTTCCAAATAAGGCCTTCCACAGTATAAAGATGCACTAAAATAGCACCAATTCAAGTAACACTGAATTGGGAGGTTGACTAATTAAAACAAGTAGCCCCTCCATAGGTTGTATATTTATTGCTATGGTCATTAAATCTCTTAAACTCTCGTCCTCCACAATATTAATCAGCCGGCAGACTGTGCTATCCGCTTTGCTACAGCATTCTTAAAGCCGCTTTCATGATTCACGTCAGCATCAGGCGCTGCTTTGAACTCCACATGAAAAGTGCTGCGACAGAGTTTTTTTGATAGTTAAGATTTGACGTGCTTCTGTGGTAATTAAATTGCTCATAACATGGGCTGTAAAGTACGTGATCTGTCACAAGTCCCATCTGGGCTTGTTTGGTACAATAAATTGCGTTGTGATCATTGACACAGAATCTTGTGGTGTGTGCATCAGTGTAATGACTCCGGGCAGACACATCAATATCAAGGTTCTGCCCTGGTCCAACCAGTGTTTATGCTGGTTTATGCCGTATTAATGGTAAATTAGTTAATTGCAATTAAGAAAAATGTACGTGTTAAACTTTTCAAATTAATTTCATGCGTTAACACGTTAATTTTGACAGCTCTAATTTCCATACATTATTTACTACTTTTTTGGCTCTCAGAGTCAAACCAAGGTCAACATCAGGGGGAGGTACACAGATCTCAGGCCCCATGAATTTAAGCAACGGCCCTGGTTTGAACCCTACAAGGCCTTATCCATAAGCTATAGCCATTGGTCACTTGAGAAGGCAATAAAATAAATGTCTGCTTGTTTTCTCTCTCTCTCTCTCTCTCTCTCTCTCTCTCTCTCTCTCTCTCTCTCTCTGTGAAAGCTTGCCATCATGACGGCTAAGGAGATCTTAAATGTAAAGGAAGTGGAGATCATTAAGGTGATCCTAGACTTCCTGAACTCGCGTAAGCTGCACATTAGCATGCTAGCCCTGGAGAAAGAGAGCGGCGTCATCAACGGCCTGTATTCAGATGACATGCTCTTCCTCAGGTATACTACACTCCACACCAGGGTCAGAAATTAAAGGATTAGTTCACCCAAAAATGAAAATTCATCCACTGTTTACTCACCCCTGTGTTGTTAGAACACCATATGACTTTTTCTTTTTCTTAACACAAAGGGAGAAATTGTGAAAAAACATTGTTCTCAGTGATGTCATACAATGGCAGTTTATGGTGACCACATCTTCAAGCTTCAAAAGGACACAAAAATATAATTCAAAAGTCAATTCAATTATTCCATGAGACTCATGATTTTTATGAATCCAAATGATAAGTTTTGTTGCAAAACAAACTTAAATCTAATGTATTATTTTGTAAAAATGTTCACTGACCGTTATTCTTCTGTGCACGTTCATGAGTCTGCACGCAAGCTGTAGAGCTCTTTGCATGAGTGCAACAGTAGTTACGCAGCACGTGCGAGATGGGGCGTTTAAGCGAAAACTTGTTATGCTTCGCTTCAACAGGACCACCGGTGATAATAACAACAGAAAACACTACATAGCTGCACACAAACCAGAGAACAGAACTTACAAACATGTCTGAAGAGTTTGTAGTGGAAGAATAGATGCATTTCAATGTCCTGAAACAGAGTCCTCCATCAAACAGAGAGATGGGGCTGAAGGTACAGTCACATCGTGTCCTATTCAGACGCCAAATGACACACAATAAAAGTTATCTTATCAATGTTAATCAGAGTATTTTGTCCTAAGCAGCTGCGATGAGCAATGGGACATTTTGTCAATCGTTTGGTTTCTATATTTGGTGTCGCGCACGGTTACCCCGTCTTCTATGAACTGGCATCGGTCCAAAATGTGATGCGTGGTGCAAGGGCAAGGTGATTGTCTGTGTTCAGTGACTGCTTTCGGGTCCTTGAATAACGTTTAATGTGTTAGTAAGGGCAGCCGGTGGAGTTTCTGGTGCTCCCATCGGGTAAGATAATGCCCCCTTGGGATTTGGTGACCTATGCAGACTGCGCAATATGCGTATAGGAAGCAGCGGTACTGGTAGCTACCTTCAGCCTCCTCCATCACACTTTTTGATTGCGGACTCCGGTTCAAACAAATAAGTCTGTGCATTGAAATGCATCTATTCTTCCACTACAAACTCTTCAGACATGTTTGTAAGTTCTGTTCTCTGGTTTGTTTGCAGCTATGTTGTGTTTTCTGTTGTTAATGTCGCTGGTGGTCCCATTGAAGCGAAACAAAACGTGTTTTCGCTTGAACGCCCCATCTCGCTCGTGCTATATGACTACTGTTGCTCTCGTGCAAAAAGCTCTAAAGTTTGCGTGCATACTCATGAACGCGCACAGGAGAATAATGGTCAGTGAACATTTTTACAAAAAATACATTTGGTTTCGGTTTGTTTCGCACCAAACCTTATCGTATGCTTTCGTAACAATCATGAGTCTCATGGAATAATTTATTAGACTTCTGAATTATACTTTTTTGTCCTTTTGAAGCTTGAAGATGTGGTCACCATAAACTGCCATTGTATGACATCACTGAGAACAAAAAACTTTCACAATTTCTCCCTTTGTGTTAAGAAAAAGAAAGTCATATGGTGTTACAACAACACAGGGGTGAGTAAACAATTACTGGATTTTTATATTTAGGTGAACTGTCCCTTTAAGCAGGGCTCGAGGCAAAAATGCCCCTCTGTTTTTTATTTTTAACATCTATCTTCTTAATATTCTATTATAGTCCTAGTTACATATTATCGCATTAAATATGAGTTTATGTTTATTTAATTTTAAGGGTAAGAGGTAATAAATTCTCACACTTGAGAATCTGTATGAATAAATTGACAAAATTGAAGTTTTTGACATAAACGGATGAGACATTTTGTTTTGTATGGTTAAAAAATGATTGCCCTCATAAAAGTAAAACAATTCCCCTTAGAAATCAAATCCAGGCGGCAAATTTTGCCCCTTAATGTAAAAGTTAATTTCTGATACTGCTCTACACACACCTGATTCTTATCACATTAATAAGTGGATGACATTGTTCCAGATTTGTACGTTTGCCAAATGTATTTCTTGAGCTGAATCTGTATTTTTAAGTAGCAGCTTCAAACTGAGGTAAGATACAGTATTGTGATTTCAAACTGAAGAGTGAATCGAGAAAAGTAGAAGCATGATTACTACACCTTCTAAGGGACTGTTGTTCAATTCCTAGATCGATTTGGCAAAGACAGTTTTTCCCATGACCACAATATTAATGTGTAAAAATGTAAATAATAATTTGGTGTGCAAATATCGATACAATATCATGAGTAAAATTATCACGATACTTTAACATATCAATATTTTTTCCCACCTCTAATGCACCCTGTGCCACACTATGAGGAAAAGCGTCTGGCTATACTTAACAAGTTTAGACTCTTTCTTTCCATCTTTCTCCCCCCTGCAGACAGCTAATTTTGGATGGACAGTGGGATGAAGTGTTGCAGTTTATTCAGCCTCTTGAGTGTCTGGATAAATTTGACAGGAAAAGGTGAGTGATCAATTCAGAATCTAGCCAGAAGTGGTGCCCAATAGGAGTTCACTTGAATTCAGATGGAAAGGCAGGATTAAAACAGTAGCTGAAAAGTTATGTGCACATTTTAATAAAATTACACATTGGTGGTTGTTGTGCTGATTTGATCTTTGTCTTCTTAGATTCCGGTACATTGTTCATAAACAGAAGTTTCTTGAAGCTTTGTGTGTGAACAACGCCATGTCTGCTGAAGATGAGCCACAGCATGTAAGTGATGGCATCGTTGCCATGGCAGCCTGCATAACAGAGCAGTGTTGTCAGATGAGCTGTCACATGTGATGGGACAGTGCTTTATTTGTTTTTAGAAACATCTTAGTGTTTGTGACTTTAAATTTGTCTGCATGAGGTTGTGTTTGTGGGCACTCAGATGTGTGTGTGTGTGTGTGTGTGTGTGTGTGTGTGTGTGTGTGTGCCATAAACAAGTGAACAAGTGAATAAATAATAATCATCTGTTACGTAATGCAGAGAGACATGACCCAATCGCAGAGTTCAAAAACAGGGATTTATTAAATACAACAAAAAGGAGCAAAAACAATCTAAAACTCCCACAAGGGGGAAAAACCAAACATAAACTACCCGCAGGGGAACAACACAAAGTAAATAATCCAGGCAGGGGAAACAGGGAACAGGACCGACCGTACGGGGCTACAGGAACCAGGGTAGGAGGAAACGGACTGACGTGAGAGGAACAAACGGACTGGAAACAAGACGAACTATCACTAGACAGCAAACACGAGGATAATAAAATAGGGAGAGAAACAAACAGGATAACAAGACAGGGCAGGTGTGACTAATAAACGAATAATGGGCAAACAAGGAGGGGGTGTATGACATTAGACAGAGAGTCACATGGCGATACAGAAACAAAAAAGCCACGTGCTCTCACAAGACCACAAAACACCTGAATGGCATGAGCACACCCGTGTTCGCGAGAGCCAGACAAACTATTGACGCGAGTGTATGCTGCCAAGATGACACGAGCATGATGCACCCACGTCAATAACAGACAGACATGGAGCACGAGTGTCCGGATCCTGACACAGACTGAAACTGAACCAAACAGGAAGTCAGGATCCAGACACCGTGCTCCCGACATGAAACAAGATGGACAGAAGAGCGCATGGCAGGGAATACAACTGAAACTGTGTGCACACACAAAGGCAGACAACGAAACACAAGACAGACATGGGACGATAATGCCACGGTCCTGTCAGACAAAAACCCAGACTGACAGAGTAACAGGACCATGACAGTAGGTGCCCTTCTCCTCCACCCCTTCTTCTGGGCAGTGAGGGGCACTGCTCACTCCGCCTGCTGGCGGTCAGCAGCAGTAGGCTCGGCCGAGGTGTCTACTTCTGTGTGGGGGTTGCCCTCGTCCTCGGGTTGGGATGAGGATTGGAAGTCCGCACCCTCACCCCGTTCTGGGACAATGGATCTAATGGGCTATTTCAGACCTGCCCAAAAGAGATAGATTAGGCAGGACTGATCGTATCCCAGACCCGAGGACAATGATAAAAATTCAAGCGCATACCCTGACATGGACTTATCATCCTGCCGTAGCCCGTAAAGCTGCTTTAAAAGCTCTGTGTGCTGGCGGCCAGTTGAAAAATTAATTTATTTCTATATTTATTTATTTATATATGTTTATATTTCCATATTTATATATTTCCACATTTATTAATTTATACATTTCTGTGTCGGTTTGGTAATGAGGGGGCCTGCTTTCTACTTCAGGCATAACAACTGAGCTTGGAGTGCTCTAGAGTGAAGCTTGGAGGCCACAGTGACATCTTGTGGTTGATAAAATGAAATACTTGAAATATAGACACAGATGGGTGTGGATGTGCATTGAGAAATTGTAAAATGAACATGTGAGTAGAGCAATTCAAATAAGAAATTAATTATCTCTACTGAATGAATGACTTGGAAGTGGGCATCTTTTATCACTGTTTAAGGAAGTTTATATCTCTGCAACTCTGTGTACGTAGAGCGATCACACCTGTACAGACACTTAGAAATCCCTGTCGCTGTCCTTTTCTACATATCGCGGCCCCCTTTAGCATATCGTTGCGCCATTTTGCAGCCCTCTTCAGCCAGTCGTGGCCCGTTCGGCATAATGTGGCAGCCCGTTTCCACCTGGTGGAAATAAATAAATACATAAGGAAATAAAAGTGCAAATACTCTTTTATATCAGATTTTAAAATGTATTTATTTACTGTATATGTACACTTTATTCATTTTTTACATCTCTTTAAAAATATATTTATATTTACAATGTCTGTGTTTCTTTGCCCACTCTAACCTTTTCTTTTTGTTTTTCTGTTTCAAAAGTGGCTTTTTCTTTGCAATTCTTCCCATAAGGCCTGCACCCCTGAGTCTTCTCTTTACTGTTGTACATGAAACTGGTGTTGAGTGGGTAGAATTCAATGAAGCTATCAGCTGAGGACATGTGAGGCGTCTATTTCTCAAACTAGAGACTCTGATGTACTTATCCTCTTGTTTAGTTGTACATCTGGCCTTCCACATCTCTTTCTGTCCTTGTTAGAGACAGTTGTCCTTTGCCTTTGAAGACTGTAGTGTACTCCTTTGTATGAAATCTTCAGTTTTCTGGCAATTTCAAACATTGTATAGCCTTCATTCCTCAAAACAATGATTGTCTGATGAGTTTCTAGAGTTTCGAGTTTCTTTTTGAGCCATTTTTGACCTAATATTGACTTTTAAGACAAACACAAAGACAATGTTAAGCTTAATTTAATGAACCAAATAGCTTTCAACTGTGTTTGATATAATGGCAAGTGATTTTCTAGTACCAAATTAGCAATTTAGCATGATTACTCAAGGATAAGGTGTTGGAGTGATGGCTGCTGGAAATGGGGCCTGTCTAGATTTGATCAAAAATTACTTTTTTTTCAAATAGTGATGGGGCTGTTTTTTACATCAGTAATGTTCAGACTATACCTTGTGATCAGTTGAATGTCACTTTGGTGAATTAAAGTACCAAATTCCTTCCGAAACAGCAAAATATGTACATTATTCCAAACTTTTGGCCGCCAGTGAATAATAATGCCAAGAGTGGCATGTGGTTTTCTCATTTTCTTGTTATTGTTCGATTAATATTAACGACACACTAGACTGGGCTACAATTTCACATCAAGTCTGATACAAATCAGCTTTTTTGTCACTTTAGACATGCTAAATGTCTTACATTCAAATCTCACCAAGACGGGCATTTTCACAGAATTTTGCAATGTATTTTACTGTTAAGGCCCATATCCTTGTTACTGCAGCTCTGCGAGAGCTTTTGGAGCACATGCACGATTATAGCATGCTCACATAAGCCACCTCTCATTTCAGTCAGTCTAACAGGGCGTGGGTTCCTACATGAGGAAATAAAAAGTGATTTTTAAGATTCTCGCTATTTGTGTAGTTTCACTCTCTACTCTCTTTCCCTTTTGACCTGTTAACGAAATGGTCAAAAGAATTACATGCAATTGATGTAATGAGCACCCCTGTCTGATTTTAAGAATCATTATCAAGATCATTCAAATGAAGATTTATTTGAAAATCTTTTTTTTTTTTTTTTACCCAGCTCAATTGAGAGAGTTGGGGGTCTCAAAGTGAGTGATCCAGAAACGGATAAAAGTTTCTTTGCAAATGGCTCTGCCAATCTTTCTAAAGCTTTTCTTTTTCTGTGTCTATGTTCAGTTGGAGCTGACCATGCAGGAGGCTGTGAAGTGTTTACACTCGCTGGAGGAGTTTTGTCCATCTAAAGAGGACTACAGTAAACTTTGTCTACTCCTGACCCTACCCCGCCTCACCAACCACGCCGAGTTCAAGGACTGGAACCCCAGTACGGCACGCGTGCAGTGTTTCGAGGAGGCTTGCGTCATGGTGGCAGAGTTTATTCCGGCTGACCGAAAGCTGAGTGAGGCGGGGTTTCGTGCCAGCTCCAACCGTCTATTCCAGCTGCTCATTAAAGGTGTTCTTTACGAGTGCTGTGTGGAGTTCTGTCAGAGCAAAGCTACAGGAGAGGAGATCACTGAGAGTGAGGTTCTTCTGGGCATAGACATGTTGTGCGGGAACGGCTGTGATGACTTGGACCTCAGTTTGCTCTCTTGGCTCCAGAACCTGTCTCCCAATGTCTTCTCCTGTGCGTTTGAGCAGAAGATGCTCAGTATCCATGTAGATCGTCTTGTTAAACCTGCTAAGGCTGCGTACGGCGACCTCCTTACTCCACTGATCAGCAAGCTCTCCCCTTACCCCGCCTCCCCTCTGCGACGCCCACAGTCTGCAGACACATACATGTCTCGCTCTCTGAATCCAGCATTGGACGGCCTTTCCTTTGGCCTCTCTGGACAGGAGAAGAGAGGTGCAGGACCAGATGGGGGGAAAACCTCATCCATGTCGCACTCGTTTGCTAACTTTCAGCACCTGAACCGCAGTATGATGATGGAGAACTCAGGATGTCACAGCATCTTTGAGGAGTCACCTGAGAGGTAAACATCACCTGGTAAACCTGAATATCTGTATTATTGGATCCCCAGATGGCTGGCTTACTCAACAAAAAAAAAACCTTACAAAAAAGTACTGTTTAGGTATCAAAGGCACAGTGATGGTATCAGATGGTAATTTCATGGTACTTTAGGATATACCACAGTATAAAATTACCATATTTGTATTCCATGCTATTTACATGATTCTCCAAGGCACTTAGAATGCAGTTTTATTTCCATGGTACATGCCCACAAAAACATGGTATTACCATGGTACCATATTCAAAAAACCATGGTAATATCATGGTACTTTTTTTTTTTCTCCCCAATTTGGAATGCTCAATAACCAATGAGCTCTAGGTTCTTCGTGGTGGCGTAGTGACCCGTCTCAATCCGGGTGGCGGAGGACGAATCTCAGTTGCCTCTGCGTCTGAGATTGTCAATCTGCCAATTATCATGTGGCTTGTTGAGCATGTTACCGCGAGACATAGCGTGTGTGGAGGCCCACGCTATTCTCCGCAGCATCAACACACAACTCACCACGCGCCCCGCCGAGAGCGAACCACATTATAGCAACCACGAGGAGGTTACCCCATGTGACTCTACCCTCCCTAGCAACTGGGACAATTTGGTTGCTTAGGAGACCTGGCTGGATTCACTCAGCACGCCCTGGATTCGAACTCAGGACTCCAGGGGTGGTAGTCAGCGTCTTTACTTGCTGAGCTACCCAGGCCTCCTTGATGCATGATTTTAAAAGATGTCACTTTATGAGGTAACTTAGTGCTAAGCTAACTATGCTAATATGGCATCTACTGTGGTATTAAAAGAATTAACAAGCACCCACACGTTATTGTTTGAAACACCCTATGAAATTATAGCATTGTATAATATGCTCATTCAAGGTTCTCTGTAATTGTGATGGATGCGTAGACACAGCAGAACGAACTTTAAAGCAGAATCTGTTCTGAACAAAGCAATTACAAAATGTGAGGTGTGTGCCTAGAACAGTAATGTGGACTCTCTGGTCTTGCAGCTCCAGAACTGAAACTCCATCTGATAAAATGATGAGCTCACCTGGTCCTCAAAACTCACGCCCAGTCTCTGCACCAGGTCAGGATGCCCCTGTGCCCGGTTCTGCAGAAAAGAATGAGGTACTTCTTAACTTTATAAAGCCATCAATATGGTTTGAACTTTGAATAAAGCACTTGTTAAATATCTAGGAGTTAAATTCTTTTTTCATTAAAATAAACTGCATTAAACTGCATCCCAAATATATTCTGGACTGAATTTGCCATTAAAAGCCACTGTATGATGTAGTATAGATATATTAAATAATTCTGCCCAATAGTTGGAGGGGCATCATGACCAACTATTTAGTTCTAAATTCTAACAGTTAATGCACATTCAATATGTCACAGAAATAGAACATTTTAGCTCAGAGTTCACTATGTTTCATTATTTAGTGGTAAGTGCTGATGTGTGCTTATAGCTGTTACCATGAACATGCTTTCTAATTAGTCAGTCTGTGCATCAAGTTTTTTTTGTAGATGCACTCTCAGTCTGGTCTAGGCTGAATGTATATATATTTATTGCCAGCCGCCTCCCTGAGCAGCCGGTAGCCCAGAGCAGGGTCTTAAAAGACTGGCAAACTCTGCTATTGCTTCAGATCATTCACCATGTAGTTGCACAGGGCTTGGATTGGCTGTCGCCAAGCTACAGTTGCTAGGCATGTGCTTGTGGGCTGATTGTTCTAAGAAGACTTCTAGAATGTTGATCACTAGAGGTTGTTTTTTGTTTAGAAGAGGTTTAGAATGTTGACCACTAGAAGTTGTTTTTGTTTAAAGGGTTCTAGAATGTTGACCACTAGAAGTTGTTTTTGTTTAAAGGGTTCTAGAATGTTGACCACTAGAGGTTGTTTTTGTTTGAAGGACTCTAGAATATTGACCACTAGAGGTTGTTTTTGTTTAAAGGGTTCTAGAATGTTGACCACTAGAGGTTGTTTTTGTTTAAAGGGTTCTACAATGTTGACCACTAGAGGTTGTTTTTGTTTGAAGGACTCTAGAATATTGACCACTAGAGGTTGTTTTTGTTTGAAGGACTCTAGAATGTTGACCACTAGAAGTTTTTTTGTTTAAAGGGTTCTAGAATGTTGACCACTAGAGGTTGTTTTTGTTTAAAGGGTTCTAGAATGTTGACCACTAGAGGTTGTTTTTGTTTAAAGGGTTCTACAATGTTGACCACTAGTGGTTGTTTTTGTTTGAAGGACTCTAGAATATTGACCACTAGAGGTTGTTTTTGTTTGAAGGACTCTAGAATGTTGACCACTAAAAGTTGTTTTTGTTTGATGGGTTTTTGTTCATCCCATATCTTGTGGTTTACAAGAAATTCCTGAGGTCAGTCCAAGATATGTTCTCCACAAGGGCATAGAATTTAGTAGGGACACTAGGGACATGTTCCTACCAATATCCAGCAACTACTGAATTGTCCCTAGCACTAATTTTGTTCGAACAGTTAAAATATATTTAACCACTGTTGTCCGTTGGTGTCTTGTGGTTTTTATTTATTTTATTTAACCTTTATTTAACCAGGAAAACTCTCATTGAGAGTTTATCTTTTACAAGAGTGTCCTGGCCCAGACAGGCAGCATCAGAATTTGTGTGTGTGTGTGTGTGTGTGTGTGCGTGTTTGGCAATTAGGCTAATTTCGTGATATGCTGAGTCAGGATGGTAGCCAAAAAAAGAAAGATGAACATTAGGAGCTACTTTACAACAAGTCAAAGTGCAAGTCACTTAAAATATTTTCTCAGTTGCTAATGTGTAGTCAACAATAATAGTAATAATAATACTTAACTAAGCCACAAATGTTTTTCCTCACTGTTCATATGACATGCATCAATGTGTTATTTTATCAGGTGACAGAAGCAGTCCTGCCAGGTAGTAGCTCAGACAGAGCAGGAAGAGAGGCAGGTGGAGAGGCAGGGTCACAGGTGAGGTCGAAAAATGATATGGTGATATGTTAGTAGTGAGATTCAGTATTGTGACAAATGTTAGGCTGATGATGTACTGTATGGTTCATCAATGTGTGTTTGAAATGAAAGCTTTGAATAGGCACATGTTGTTGTCTCGTTGTTCATATGGCATGCATCAATGTGTTATTTTATCAGGTGACAGAAGCAGTCCTGCCAGGTAGTAGCTCAGACAGAGCAGAAAGAGAGGCAGGTGGAGAGGCAGGGTCACAGGTGAGGCCTAGGCTTGTAACAACCAGGGCTCGAGTTGAGGGGAATGCGAGGGGATGCCATCCCCCTTGTTGCAATAAATATGAAAAAGAATCCCCATTGTAAAACTACCATCCCCCCTTACCATCCCCTTTAGATCAATTGTGTTATTTATTGCTAATCATGCAAGTAAATATAAAATGTTCTACGTTGATAAATAACAGACTTTAAATAACGGCGATTTGCCGGTCAGAATTAGAGGTAATAATAAGGTTGCCAGATTTCTATAGGTGAAATCCCCTAATCAGATCTGGACGCTTGTACAGTTTGGGTATATTCTAAAAGACGTAGTTTTTTTTTTATTTATTTTTTAAACACTGGCAAACAGGTATGTCGGAGTTTGACTTGTCCTTCCTTGTGTTCACATGAAACTTTCGCCACTGAATGTTATGCAAGTTTTCAAAAGTTTCGCGCACTTTCACCATTTCTATACCACTGTTTAAGCATCCTTAGAAACAGCCCAAACATCCTTTACTAGTTCAGTTATTGAGTAGAAAATATGCATGTCTGTGACAATGTGCAAGCAATCTGAAAAAAAAAAAAAACCTTTTTCATGATCATAATGTGGATTCTTTTCAAAAGATTCATCATAATATACAATAACAGAGGGTGATAGATGCATATTATGGCCATGTGTCCTAAGGGTCAATGATGAAGTGATGCTAATTTTTGTCCAGATCTATTATATTAATAATACAATTAAAAAGAATGCAATCACACAAACCATTTACTTGTAAACACCTCTTCCATGATGAGCATATTTTCAGTTTCTGAGTTTAACGTCATACTGATATTTTTTCTGGGGCTTAAAAGTGTCTCAGTAACATACTGACATAAAAAAACTCCCTTTATGAGTGTGTTGGCTACCATATCTATAAATAAAGGCTTTAGATGACATGAAATTGCGGTCAAAAGTCTATCATAAATGCAAAAATCCTCAGCTTCCAGGGGGGGCTCTGCGGACTGCTTTTACGTCCCCACCAATGTCAAAATCAAACCTACGCCCTTGGTTCTCCATGACTGTGGGAATCTAATTTGGACAATCTTATATGCTCAAATATATAGCTCATGGAAATTATTTCGAAAGTAGTTGTGACAAAATAAAACATTAATTAGCTCAAAACATCACATCAGAATCTATGGGTAAAATAAGTTATGCCATTTTGAAGGGGTCTTTGATTGCAGTATTTCTTAAAAAGCTATTAATTCCAGACAACTGGTTTGATGTTTTAAAACAAATCTGTAGTTTGTTGTGAGTGGTCCAGAGTCTGTATGTGTTGATATCCAAGATTGCATAAGACTAGATTACTGTAGCTTTAAGTTCCTCAAATGTGTGAGTCAGAGGCAGTGAACTCTGTGAGGACACACTCAGTTTCTGTACTTGCAATTCCCTGGCTGGGTTTTTAATCCATGATAATCAGTGTAGAGCTATGATGTGTTAAATCCATCCACCATGGTGACACAATCAGTACATTGCTCTGTTTGTTTGAGCATACCATACAGACCAAAACAGCAACATTGGCTCAACCAGTGGTGTGATTTTGGGGCGGGACTATCTGTTTGTCCTTCCAACTGAGTGTTCCGGAAACCTGTTTGAAAAACATTCATTTTTTAATTATTTTTGGTTTCGCTTGTGGTCCAGAAATTACACTTTTACTCATGTTTCACTCTGTCTTTTCTCTGCAATGCTCTATAGTGGTATAAACATCTTTGTCCCCTATTTTTTTCTCTTTTTGTTTGTCTGTATAGCTGCGTGAGTCAACTGAGCAGTTTCAGGAATTCTACCGCCAGCGTTTGCGTGTTCAGCAGCACCTTGAACAGAAACAGCAGCAGCGGGAACTCTACCAGCAGATGCTGCAAGAGGGCGGAGTCCAGCAGCAAGAGGCCCCGCCCACCACTAAGCACAATCTCACAGAGACCTTCCTTTCCAGGTCAGCCAAGCTCCACATCACCTCCAACATCACAACTCAAGGTCAGAAGTCAGTGTTTGATTTAACTAGTGGTAACCAGACCTGCACTGACGTACTGTAATGCATCTTCAGTTTATTTAAAGACACAGAGAAAAGTTGGAATCTGATGCTGCTAAAAGCAAGGAGGGATGAAGAGAAAAAGGACGGTAGGTTGAATAGCAAATGAAAGGCTAATGAGATGAAACGAGAATGACCTCAGTGTTGTACAGATGGTGAAGCGAGGCTCCAGGGAACTGGAAATGTGGAGAAATCCCTATGGAGAACACACAAGCTCTGAGACATGTTTTACATATGTGTGCTGGCAACACATTTGCATAGTGAGTGTTTTAGTACCAGGTCAATCCACTGCTTGAAATCGCTGGATCCGGGATATTTTTTTTATGGGTGAGCCTCAGCCCCCCTCCTCCAGCCTGACTAATAGGCTGTTGACCTGTTTCAGTGACATCACTTTTTCCCCTCAGCCGCCATATTTGTGACCATCAGTGGGAGGAAACAATGACGGTGAATGGAAAAACACCCGTTAAAAGATATAGAGAAAACCTTAAAAAAATCGTTTTATCCATGCCAAGTCCCAGGAAATGTGTATACAGGTCTGAGGTCAGCACAGATATTGCCAAATTTGACTTTTAAATATATTTAAATATATTTTATCCATGATTTACCTCAGTACGGCAGCGAGTCTGTTTTGTGACCAGCGAGTGCACACGCCTACCGGGACATCACCGTAAACATCTCTCGTTCAGAAGTTATAATTATTTTTGTTGTTTTCTGCTCTGATTTGGTCAAAATATTACAAAATGTCTGTGATGATCTCATTTGTATGAATTTAAGGGCTGCTTAACTCATGAAGAATACACAGAAAGCAACAGAGGAATATTAGTGTATAAGAATAATAAGTTTACATTGTGGTCTGGCGGTGTGAATAAAGTCTTTGCATCATAATATTACGATGTGTTGTTTATTGACTAACATTAGTGTATATACACTTCAAATATATACTTCACATTCACATTATAGTGCTTTTGTTATTTATTACAATGTGTTACGATTATCGCATACCTTTATACAGTCTGGGTGTTATGAAAAACATCGTCCTATGTGCATTTCCAGCTTAATTGTATCCGAATCGATGGTGTTATAAATATAACTGACATGTGTAAAGATCACTGACATGTCTGAATAAATCATCAAAGACCCACAAGTGATATTAGCACTGCTGTCAACCTTCATCGCTGCTTAACTTTGGCAAAATGAAGCCGTGTCACTTAAAAGATAAAACTTTATTGAAAGTAATTAAATAGCAGTATCGCATTTTCATGATTTATGAATAGAAACAAAAATTTTGCCCACTTTTTCCACATCCCACAAATGAAGTTAAATGGAATTTTGGTCACAAACATGGTGGCGCGGTCATACAGTGACATCACATGAAACAGGTCAATACCATGACCTCTCCTAAACTGCAGAGCTTCTTTTGACTAATATGGCATATGAATGTTTATTAACAAATATACAGTATGCATATGATTTTTTTGGTGGGCACCAATCCCAACAGTGTCAATGGTAAATGTTGTTGAAGGGTATTCTGAAAGGCTGTTTGAGCTATCATTTAAATTGCAGTCTGTTTTCCCCTTTTGTAAAAAGTTAAATATTTTGAAAGGTACAGCAGAGGAATCAGACACCTTAGTTCTAACTATAGAACCGTTCTCTTCCTCAGCTTTGACTGTTCTATGGTTCTGTTGCTGTGGTAATGTCAAAATTTCAAAACAGAATCAAAACTAAGGAAGGTTTTGGAACTGTGCCGTGCAGTTCCACTGATGATGTCATCATTAAAGGCTAGAGCCATAAATAATGCATTGTGTCAGAGGGGAGAGGAGAAGAAACATTCATTGTTCTTTTTAGAGTCGTCAGATAAGAGAAGCCTTACTGGTCATGAGTTATTACAGACATGTAGGATATTAATTTGAAGATGTCAGTGTTAGGAAAAGTTTTGACGTTTATTTATTCTGCATGCACACTGGCCTTGTGCAACTTGCTTTATTTTTGACTACCCCTTGACTAAAAGGAAATGACCAGTTGTGGTAATTTTGGTGTTGGGCGGTGTTTTATTATAGAAGGAGGGAGGCAGAGATGATGGGGGTTGGGGATGAATAGCAAATGAAATGCTAATGAGATGAACCTCACTCTTCTACAGATGGTGCAACTAGCAGCCTCAGAACTTGAAGTGGGGGGAGAAATCCCTAAGGAAATCAAACATACATATTTCAGCTATATGAACTTTAATGTGTGTGTGTGTGATGAACAAGTTAACTGTGTAGTTCACCCAAAAATGAAAATTCTCTCATCATTTACTCACCCTTTGCGTCAGTTCTATTCAAATTTATAAACAAGTGGGCCATTTGAAAAAAAATATTCGGGGAATGTGGGCCAAGCCGTAACATTTTGTTAATGAAAAGCTTCTATCAGATATTGTGTTATAGTAGGTCTATAACTTATGTTCATTATATCAATAATATATCAAGAGAAAACATTTCCAACAGGGAAAAAAAAAAATGCTTTAAAATTGGTCCAAAACTGAGAAAGTAAATCAGATTGATACTAAAAATTGTATTGAACAATAACAGTGAAGTTTGTTGTAGATGCAATAATATAAACTTTTGACTTTTCAAATCAAATGTTTTCTTGACCAAATAAATGAAAATAAGTTTTTTGCTTCTCCAAATGCACGCTTGTCAGTCATCCATGATTTTAGTTATTTAATCTTCTAATTTCATCAAAATTATGGATAATTATTATTCGTAGTGCAACCTCTGAAAGCATCTAAAAGCATGGTGCTCTTGCACGAGACCCTGCAAAATATCAAGAGCTGGGCGACTTCCATCCAGCGCAAGTTTACCTAGGAAAAGTTTTTAAAACAGTGCGATCAGACACAAAATGCGTTCGGTGTGAACAGCCCCTAAGACAGCAGACAAGCTCAAGCGGGCCACTGAAAATATCAAACGGGCCGGATTTGGCCCACGGGCTGCCAGTTGAATAGGCCTGCTTTACGTCATCCCAGATGTGCATGACTTTTTCTTTTGCTGAACACAATGCAAAGATTTTTAGAAGAGTATCTCAGCTCTGTAGGTCCATACAATGCAAGTTGATGCATGTATCAAATTCAAGGCTCTGATGCTGGCATACAGAACAGTCACTGGATCTGCACCAGCATACCTAAAATAATTTCTGCAGAGCTACGTTCCCACCAGAAGCCTGCGGTCGGCTAAGGCATGGCACCTTGTTGTACCAACACAAAGATGCACCAAAACACTTTCCCGGACTTTCGGTTTCATTGTACCACGTTGGTGGAAGGACCTTCCCAACTCCATCCCTGAAGCTGACTTACTTTCTGTCTTCAAAAAAACGGCTAAAGACACATCTTTTCCATGAGCACTTAACCAGTCACTAAAATTCTTGTTGCACTTTAATCTGTCTTGAATACTACTATTCTGATGCTAGTGAAATTTTGTAATACAGCACTTTTCGTACCACTGTCTCCTTAACATGATTCGCTTATAATGTCGCTTTGGATAAAAGCATCTGCCAAATGAATAAATATAAAGTTAAGGGTATGATATACAACCCCAATTCTGGAGTTTACCATCTCCTGTTTCACATCACCTTGTAATTTCAACTCGTCACATTGTTATTAGTCTTAAATTGCCCCTGTCTCAACTTTTTTTGGAGTGTGTTGCAATCATCTGATTTGAAATTACTGTACATTTTCAAAAAACAATGAAATTCACAAGGAAAAACATCATATTATGTGTAGTTGTAGTGCTTGCAATATAGCGAAGGGTGAATATAATTTTCAAATCACATTTTTCATACTGTCCCAACTTTTTCGGAATTAGGGTTGTAAAATATAATGGTATAAATTAAATATAAAGGCAGCATAAAAGTAATCCATACGACTTCAGTAGTTAAATCCATATCTTCAGTGGTAAAAGACGCTGCTTACCACCCCTGGAATTCACTAGTTCGCTAGTTCGAATCCCAGGGCGTGCTGAGTGACTCCAGCCAGGTCAGCCCAGTTGCTAGGGAGGGTAGAGTCACATGGGGTAACCTCCTCGTGGTCGCCATAATGTGGTTAGTTCTCGGTGGGGCGCGGGGTGAGTTGAGCGTGGATGCCGCGGTGGATGGCACGCACTATGTCTCCGTGGCAATGCGCTCAACAAGCCACGTGATAAGATGCGCGGGTTGACATTCTCGGACGCAGAGGCAGCTGGGATTCGTCCTCCGCCACCCGGATTGAGGCGAATCACTACGTGACCACGAGGACTTAATAGTGCATTGGGAATTGGGCATACCAAATTGGGTGAAAAAAAAAAAACCAAACAAACAAAAAAATCCTTATCTTCAGAAGAGATATAATAGGTGTGGGTAAGAAACAGATCAATATTTAAGTTCTTTTTTACTATAAACTGGGCAGGGAGGAGAATTTATAGTAATAAAGGACTATAAATTCTCCTCCCTGCCAATTAGGTATGCACAGAGAATGCGAATTGCCAAAAACAAAAGAAGAATGTGAAAGTGAAAGTGGAGATTTATAGTAAAAAAGGACTTTAATGTTGATCTGTTTCTCACCCACACCTATCATATCACTTCTGAAGATATGGATTTAACCACCGGAGTCATATGGAATACTTTTATGCTGCCCTTAAATGCTTTTTGAACCTTCAAATTTCTGGCCACCATTAACTTGGATTTTATGGACGTACAGAGCTGAGATACTCTGTAGGATAAAAAAAAAAAAGCAACTGTAATCAACATTAATGTTAGCAAAAGCAATTTTTTTTTTTTTATGGTCTACATTGCAGTTTATTGGCCAAGCGCTTCCCACTTAGACTGATGTTTAAGGGTGGGTAAATCTGGAATTGGAAAAATCTGAAAACTCTTGAGCAAAGCGGAATTTACAATAGAGAGCAAGTTATTTACTATATCTTTATAAACCTTTAAAGACAGACCTACCGTAAGATCCGAGGTTGTTAAATGATGGTATATGTTTCTGCTGAAGCCATCAGTCCAGGTTATTTCAACTTACATTTTTAAACAATCAATTTTAATAGCAGAAGTCCTGATGAAAAGGTGGGAAATCCACCAATCAGAGTCGTGGCAAACAAACTTCAGCAAAAGAGCGACCGTCCTCTTCCATGATGCACTGCTAATGATGCACTCGAGTCAACCTCTTTAAACTTGTATATATCTAAATATTTTGCAGTTAAAATATATTGTTTCTACACTTATAATCAACAACTGTAAAACAAAAGTTTTATATTTTTCCATTGTTTTTATTTCGATCAATTAATTCACAATGCTTTATGGGATTGTAGTTCATTCCCTCATGAAAGACTGTAAGTATACAGTCTTCTACCTTTGTCTTTTTGTCTTGATTTACAAACAGTTTTTTGCTTCAAATTGAAGCTTGTAATCGTGTGATTCACCAGAGCTGGTTGGTTTGGTTCATGGCTTAGAATTCTATAATGAAGTACTTTATGAAATTGCATGGGAAAGATACTTGCAGAACCAAGATGGCTGAAAAGGTGAGGGGGCACTGAGGCGCTCTTTTGTGCTCGAGGATATCTTGTTTACTTATTACTTGAAACTTTGATACTTCGTAAAATCCAGCAACTAGACGGACTGATAAAAGCTTGACTCTCGTAAATTGATTTGAACTCATGATTTTGGGAAAGCTCTTGCCATTTTTATGTGCAGTATGCATCAGATAGTCAGTGCACAATCCGTGAACATGAGACCAGCTTGAAGTTTTTGTGTGTGTGCAGGTCTATTCAAAGACTGGAGGAGCTCAATGTGGGGATGGATGATTTGGGAGAAGAGGTGCAGGCTCTCTCTCAGCAGTGTAATGGTGGTGGTAATAACATCAATGTGTCAAGAGATGCTTCACCTATGCCACAGACACAGGAGGGAGGTGGAGGAGCCGGTGATGTGGTCACCACCACTCCTCAGAGGTCAGCAGTGAAAGAAGCCCTCCCTCCACCCAGCCAGTCCCCTGTGCTGCTCCAGAGGTGAGAGACGGAGATGAGCGTTCTTTTTTGACACTTTTTTCTGATTTAATTCTCTTCAGTAATAAATTGTTCTAGTGATTATTATGGGTTTTACCCACATGATTTTTATGTGTGAGTGGTCTTAAGGAGGTTTTTTCCCTCTTGCAGTGCTCAGAAAGACAAGACTGGAGAGAATGATGACAGTTTGACTTGCTCTAAAGGCCCAGAGGTACAGTGCCCTCTACAGCTCAGCAAAATTAAAGCCGAAGTGTGTAATTTCTGTGCCATTAGTGTCACCAAAAAGAATTGGAAAAAGAAACATTGTTTTTAAACAGCTTTTTCAAACACTTCCTAGTCTGCCGTGGATAAAACAAACAGATAGTCCCACCCCAAACTCACACCAATGGTTTAGTCAATGTTGTTGTGTCGGGCTGGACAGGTCGCTCAAAATAAATGGGAATTTTTGAGAAAATAAACTAATGAATGGCTTACTTATAGGTGTCTCTGCATAATATACTTGGAGAGAAATATTTTAACATCGAAAAAGTTACACACTTCAGCTTTAATGGTGCACTCAGTAATTGTTTCCTCATTAAAAAAGTTTAATTCCTAAAAGACATTAATTGTAATTTTGCAATATATGTAGGGAATCATGTCCACTCACATTAAAATTAAGACTCCAGTCATATCAGTAACCTTATAAAAGCTGATTTATTCTACATGGAGAGGGTCCGCACATGGGGGCTGCCATGTTAGAATCACATGACCGGGCTAATACTACTCGCTTAATCTCAGTAACCATCCTGTTATTTGGCACTTTTACTCACTGATTAAAGTAATCATGGCTGATTGTGAATACTAAATTTCTACAATGGCATCTGAAACTGAAAACTATTGATTTAAAATGATGCTGCATCCAAGCCGCTAGGTGTCAGTGTCAGTCCAAGATGACACAAAGACAAACGTTACTGAGTGCACCTTTAACATTCACTAATAACACACATGCATCTGTGTGACTTACTGATTTTTAAATGGAGTATATGACCTGTGTAGGATTTAATGCTCCTATGAATGAGAGTGAATTGTCATTTATTGTTCAAAACCGAATCTCTCTTTCTCCCTGTGTTCTTTAGATTTGTTCTTTCATTTCTTCCATCTCTCTCTCTCTCTCTCTCTGCCTTTCTCTGTAGGCTTTAGTGTGGGTTTAATCACAGTGTTTTTAACCTCTTAGCTCAAACACTCCAGACAGATGCTATTTGTTGTATAGGATTATCTGGGATTAAATAGCCATTAATACATGGCTATTTGGTGTTATCTGTAAATGAACCTTCTCACATGCATAATTTTTTTATTTGTGTGTGTCTCAGAAAGAGAAGTCTAAAGCTAAGTTTGTGATGGTGAACACACTGGAGGATACACAGGCTGTGCGCGCAGTGGCCTTCCACCCCACAGGGTCATTATACGCGGTTGGCTCCAACTCTAAGACACTCCGTGTGTGTGCTTACCCTGATACACTGGACATGAGGTCAGCTGCCCACACACTGCATTAAAACAGACATTGGAATTTTACTTACTCTGAAGTGTTCTTGGGGCAGCAATGAACATTTTTACTTCATAAAGATAATCTAATCCTATCTGCCCTAAGAACACTTTTGAGTTTGTAAAACTCCCATGTCCATTAAAAACCTGCTTGAATTATAGGACTCAAACACATTGCAGATAATGTGGCACAAACAAGTGCATTAATTCATCATTCCAAACTATCATGCTAATAATAAAGTAAAAAGCAGATATCATTGTCACAGAATGGGGTGTTTTAAAGAAGACCCAAGCGCAGATGACATCAATGAGCTTTTATTTAAAATAGAAAACAAACATAACACAAACTCTTTCGAGGGAGAAAAGAACACAAACAAAACCAACTGAAATGAATACATGAAGAACTGAACCGACAGGGAAGGAAACCAACCAACGAATGAAACAATCTAGCACATGACAGCAAACAGGAGGAGCTAATAAAGGGAGAGAAATCAAACAGATCAACGAGGGACAGGTGAAACCAATAAACTAATAATGAGCAGACAAGGAAGCGGGGTGACTGAGAGACACCTGGCAATACAGAAACTAAACAAAGCCATGCGCTCTCACAGACACAACACCCGAATGACAGGAACGCATATCGCCAGAGATGAAGGCAACATGCGCTCATGCCAAACGACAGACGAGGGGACGTTTGTGCGAGTGTTCGGCCACAAATAAACAGGCACCAAGACCGAAGCGGCCAAACCTCAGCACAAAATGACAACAGATCGCGACCCGGATGCGCAGCACGAAGCGTGCCCAAGGTCACGAGAGACAAAGACAAAACAATTGACACGAGTGCATGCTGCATGAATGACATAAGAGCAATGCATTTGTGCCAATAAACAAGACAAGAGAATGCATGACAGCGCCAAAAGGACAAGCCATGCACTCTCACATAGACTAGACAAGCCACTAAACGAGTGTCAGAGCTCAGCCACAAGGACAACAAAACACAATCAACATAAGTGGCTGAACTCTGACAGTCATGCCATCTTCTCTTCCTTTTTTATTTATTAACACTTACAAAAAGTGCCATGATATTACCATGGTTTGCAGACATGGTACCATCGTAATACCATGTTTTTGGACATTAAGCATGTTAATGCTTTGCTTTGATGTAACCATTCGTTACATACCATACATAGTACGACCAAAGTAGTTTTCTTTAGGGAAGTTAAAAGTGACCATTAAAGTCAACAAAGAATCAAAATTGACTTTCGTAATACACATTCCTGCACAATTTATTGGTTTTCTCATTGAATATCAAATTTCACTCAAATACCATTTTACAGTATGTTGACGTTAACCTTACCACAAAAAGGTGAATGGGAAAAAGAGTCCTTTTATAATAAGATGTCTTTGTGTAGTAGATGTAATGGGAGAGTGATGTGTGTGCTATGGTTTTGTTGTTTCTCAGTGGTTCTGGTGCAAGTAAGCCTCCCGTAATCCGCTTCAAGAGGAACAAACATCACAAAGGCTCCATATATTGTGTGGCCTGGAGTCACTGTGGTCAGTTATTGGCCACTGGCTCTAATGACAAATTTGTCAAAGTGCTGCCCTTCAACCCAGAAACCTGCAATGCTACAGGTGAGAGAGATTGTAAGCAAGATAATATGAATGTCAATAGAAATTAATTGGTGCATTTATTGGAGTATGTTCATGTTCTCTCTTAGTTATGCATTTGCCATAAGCTTTTATCCAAAGCTTGTATATTTTATCAGTAAGTGTGTTCCCTGGACTCTGAACCAATGACCTTGTTAGTGTCTAGCAGTTGCACTAAAGGAACATCTTACTCTCTGTTTCAGGTCCTGATCTGGAGTTTAGTATGCATGATGGGACCATCAGAGATTTGGCGTTTATGGAGGGTCCTGAGAGTGGAGGAGCCATTTTAATCAGTGCAGGAGCTGGAGATTGTAACATCTACACAACTGACTGCCAGCGAGGACAGGGCCTGCACGCGCTGAGCGGACACACAGGTACACACACACACACACACACACACACACACACAAACACAAAAGATTATGTTAAGTTCACCTCAAAATGTACATTTAGTCTTGCAAAATGACAAAATATATACTCACTTTTTTTTCTGCTGTTAAACACATATTCTAGCAGGATGACAAGGCTGCTGTTTTTTATACAACAATATACACACACAAACATACAATTTTGCAAGGACAGAAAAGTACCATCAATTTGTTCATGACTCATGCACTGTTGTGGCGATGGGGGTGTGGCCAAGCGGCGTCTGGGCAGAGTGAGGCTGGGGAGATGAGTGGTGAATGAGTTCACCTGTGCTCCACACCTGTCTCGTGTTCTAGTGATGAGTGATGGGAGTATTTAAGAAGAGGAGTCAGTGGCAGACAGAGAGAGAGAGAGAGAGAGATGCACAAAGCCGAGTGTGTGTGTCAGTAGGCTGAAAATCAAGACTGTGTGTGTGTAAAGCTGAAAAGCATGATTAATAAAGACTTACGTGGATTGTTAACCTGGCCCACGCCGCCTCCTCAACCGAGCAAGAAATGTATCACAACTGTATTGTAAGGAGCTCCATAGAGGACAGGGCGGGATTTATTTTTCTGAAATAGTTTTGCGTGCCCTCGCAACAAGTTTTGTGTTACCTCACAATAGTTTGCTTTCCCTCGCAATAAGTTTTGCTTGCCCTCACAGTAGTTTGCATTCCTTAGCAATAAATTTACCATGGTTTTACTACAGTAACCATATTTTAACCATGATATTCATAGTGAAACCGTAGAAATAATACAGGAAAATGAAAACTCTAGAAATTAAAGTCATAATTTATTGGTTATTATGTTTTTATTATACAAATACATTGTTTAAGTATGGTTTTACAAAAGTAATATTTGTAACCATGAAAAGTAAGTTAAGTAACCATGATTTCTTGGCAGAAACCAGGGTTTTAAAACAATATACTGGTATCCATATAGTAACCATGGTGTAACTATAGATTAACTGTGGTTATTATTGTGGTTACTATGGTTTTACTACAAATACCATGGTATTTATAAAAAAAAGGAAACCATAATAACCACAAAATATACTATAGTTTTCATTTTCCTGTATTATTTTGGTTTTACTATGAAATTAAGGTTAAAATATGGTTACTATAGTAAAACCATGGCAAATTTACTGCGAGGAAATGCAAAACTTATTGCGAAGGAATGCATACTATTGCATGGGAAAACAAAACTTATTGCGAGGGAACGCAAACTATTGCGAGGGAATGCAAACTATTGCATGGGAATGCAAAACTTATTGCGAGGGAACAGCAAACTTATTGCGAGGGAACAGCAAACTTATTGCGAGGGAACAGCAAACTTATTGCGAGGGAACAGCAAACTTATTCCGAGGGAACAGCAAACTTATTCCGAGGGAACGCAAAACTTATTCCGAGGGAACGCAAAACTTATTGCGAGGGAACAGCAAACTGTTGCGAAGAAACGCAAAACGTATTCCGAGGGAATGCAAAACTTGTTGCGAGGAAACGCAAACTATTGCAAGGGAACGCTAGACTTTTTGCAAGGGAACGCAAACTATTGGGATGGAATGCAAAATGTATTGTGCAGGAATGCAAAATGTATTGTGCGGGAACGCAAAACTTATTGCGAGGGAACGGCAAACTTTTGCGAGGGAACGGCAAACTTTTGCGAGGGAACAGCACACTTATTACGAGGGAATGCAAAACTTATTGCAAGGGAATGCAAAATGTATTGTGCGGGAATGCAAAACTTATTTCGAAGGAACGCAAACTACTGCGAGAGAACGCAAAACTTATTGTGAGGGAACGCAAAACTTATTGGGAGGGAATGCAAAACTATTTCAGAAACGAAATTCTCACCGTGTCCTCTAAGGGGCTCCGTTGCATTCCAACACACACATGGTCATAAATGTTTGTTTTTTTTGTGTGACTTGTGTGTGTTTTTAGGTCATATCCTGTCTCTGTACACATGGGGGGGATGGATGATAGCGTCTGGCTCTCAGGACAAGACGGTGCGTTTCTGGGACCTGCGGGTGCCCAGCTGTGTGAGAGTGGTGGGGACGGCCTTCCACGGCTCAGGTGGGCTGCACATCCTTCACTGCCATCATATTATTCTTTAAGCACTTTCCCACCTGAAAAATCCAGCTATAAACAGCTTCTGATTTTACATGGTTTCTTACTGTTCCAAGCTGATTGTTAGGTGGCTTACACTGGTTTAGATTCTTTAAAAAAAAACAGCAGGGAAACTTTAAATCTGAGTTGGTACACTAAGAACATTGTGTGGCAATCACATACTAATGTACAAACTTAAGTTATATCATTTGACAGGTGTTAAGTGCCAAAATGCCAAACAGTTGTTTGTGTTTTTATTCCAAACATGTGCTAAATGGTTCATACACATTCCTTTTTTTATATTAATTTCATATTAATTTCCCTGATTTATATTTATATTAATATTTCAATGTTCACTTATTGCTCAACACCTAATGCTTCACAATATTTCCTTCTTTCTGCCCCATTCAGAAATGTTGAATTTTTCTTGAAGTTTCAGCATTAATTCAACAAGCAACATAAATGTTCTCCCTACATTTACCGTCAGTGTAATCAGTTTTGGTCAGTGGTGCTGTTAAATTGTAATAGTAAGTCTCTGTGAATGTTTGCTGATGCTGTGTATATTGTGTGTGATGTCACAGGCAGCCCCGTGGCATCAGTGGCAGTGGACCCAAGCGGGCGTCTGCTGGCAGCAGGGCTGGAAGACAGCTCTTGTATGCTGTATGACATCAGAGGTGGACGCATGGTTCAGACGTACCAACCGCACTCCAGTGATGTCCGATCTGTGCGTTTCTCTCCTGGGGCCCATTACCTGCTCACAGGATCTTACGACAACAAGGTCATCATCACTGACCTGCAAGGTGAGTTCTCATCTCCCCATTAAGTGAATCACAATCTGGCCTCTGACTTCCTTAATGAAAGCTTGAACACCCACCAAGAACATCAATACAAAAAAGTTGTGGGGTACATATACAGTGGCTCCAAAATGTATTAGGACACTGAAGCCACACTAAAAAAATATATGAATGGGTTTGTATTAGATACCAAAATAATCTAACCAAGAGATATATATTTTAAACTGTTAAAAATTACATAAATTTTTATTGAAGCAGAATATTTTGCATTACAAGAGCTGAAACCTCCACATATTATAGTGCAAAAAATTTTCAAGGCAAGTCAATCCAGCTATCTTCTATAGGGACAAGTAGTATAAAAGTCAAGCTCCTATCTACTTGAATGGGGAAAATGGTTGGTCAAGATTACAATCAAATAACATATTTCAAATCAGCAGTAAAATTTGAAAACATTAGTGTCATAAATTGTGCTGCTTTATCTCAGATAAAAAAAAAAAACACACAATTTTCCTGGCTTGAGTTAACTGCTCTTGTACCTATAAAGCGGGACTTCCTTTTCTACGCTCACCATATTGGGTGTTCCAATTTCTCCTAATTCATTTTAATTAGAGCTGTCAAAATTATCATGTTAACGGCATGCAATTTAATTAAAAAAGTTTAACAAGTTAATTTTTCTTAATCGCGATTAACGCATTTACCATTAATACAGCATAAACTAGCATAAACACTGGTTGGAAGGGTGGAAACTTTGCAATGTGTCCACCCGCAGTCATTACACTGACACACAAACAACAAACACGCACAGCAGTGATTCAGTGTCAGTGATAAAGTGATAGGGAAAGGAGCTCTAAACTATATTTGTTGTATAAAACAAGACTAAATGGAACTTGTGACAGAAATCAAGTATTTTGCAGCCTAAATAAGTTGCATTTTATTTACGACAGAAGCACGTCAAGTCTTAACTATCACCAAAACGCTGAATGAGACATTTTTGTCAGCCAGTGCTTTTCATGAAGAGTTCAAAGCGGCGCTTGACGCTGGCACCCTGACGCAAATAGTGAACGTGGCTTTACGATTGCTGAAGCAAAGAGGATAGCCACAGTCTGCTGGCTGTTTAATATTGTGGAGTATAAAACCTATGGGGGGACTAGTTCTTTCAATTAGGCAAACTCCCACTTAGGGAAACGTTTAATGTTACTTGAATTGGTGCTATTTTAGAGCATTTCTATCTTCATACTGTGGAAGGCTTTGTTTGGAAAATGTTAATAAAGCATTATATTGTTACATGTTGTTTTGTTTTCTTTCCTAAGAAGGAAATAAATGCATTTTGACAGGAAAATAAGTATATTTCAGCTCTTTCAAAATCTGCGATTAATCACAATTAACTACGAAAAATTTGGCAATTAACCGCGATTAAAAAAAAATGATCAGTTGACAGCGCTAATTTTAATTCAAGTGCTCTGTCTCTGGCTAAATAGTCTATGTGCCATGTACTTTTCTTTAATGATTAAAGTGTCTTTACACAGGAAGAAAACATGACAGAGTTTGATAGGTTAGGTTACATGTGAAAGACCTAATACTGTACTATATCATATGGAAGCACTTAAGGGCAAGCTGGTTAAATAAATATGTCTCGTCATGAGTCTAATTCATGAGTTAGCATCAACTGTCAAAAAGTACTTTTTTATATATAAATAGTGCATCATTTCCCTCAAAAGTATTTTTTCCCACATACTTTTAAGTGTGCCAGAAGCAATGCACAGAAAGCAAATTGTAGGCTATTGCCATATGAATATGTATTTTGACATTGTTAAATCTAATTTGTGTAATGTTTTCTATGTTCAGATACTTTCTCCTATCCCACCTTAATATGCAGAGATAGTTGTAAACCATTCGTAGGTAGATGTCTCCAAAACGCGTAATTGCTGGCTTTCAGGCACTTTCAGTATTGCCCTGTTTGTTTGTTTGTTTGTTTGTTTGTTTGTTTGTGTGACCCAGGACAGGGATCGGGACTATTTGTTAGTTAAATCTATGGCAGGCGAAGAGTGTATTCAGAAAGCTGCTTGAAACAATATTTATTTTTATAATTCCATTAGGTGGCAATAGTAGCACAGAAATTAAACACTTCAGCTTTAAGCTTGGTAAATGTTATTGTTTGTGTTACAGGGGACTTGACGAAGCAGCTGCCGTTGACAGTAGTGGGAGAGCATGCTGATAAGGTGATCCAGTGCAGGTGGCACACACATGACCTCTCCTTTCTGTCCTCCTCCGCTGACCGCACAGTCACACTCTGGACCCAGGCCACGTAGAACCAGCGCCGACTCTAGGAGACAACACACTCGCATACACTGCAAGAAGTCTGAAGGAATGGAAATGTGAATGTGTACATATGTTTGTGGCACTGTGTAAACATAGGTGTGTATGTATTTATTTTGTGCTCCTAGACCCCCTGTTGTTTCACAATGTATGAATGAGATCTTCAATGTAAACCCTATTAATGTACATATTAGCGGATGTGATTGCCAGTGCCACTTGTGTGAGTCTGTGTGTGTGCATGTGTGTATGTCTGATATTTGTAATGGCACTGATCCATATTGGGATCTGATGCTATAGTGTGCTTGGCTATTCGTGTACTCCCATTAACCTCTAACACTCGGTTAAACACAGACGCAGTGGTTTCATGTGATACTGTGGCCTTCTTTGGATTTTAAAGCATCTCTTTGTCCACGCTGCATTCACATCCACATCAAAGCACATCCATACCTTGCTGTTTAAATGCAGCCTCTGGAAATAAATTCTGATGTTTAGTGTCCTATTATTTATTTAAGTTATTAATTTCTAATGTATAACATGCCCGCTCAATGCAGACATTATGAATGGAGCGTGTTTGAGTGGTAGGTGTACCCAGTGTCCAAAGTTTGTGCTTGGCTGAAATATGAAAATTATACGAACTCCTGCAAATACTGTATCAAACTTCAGCTGCTTGCTGTGCAAATATCAAAAGCAAAGTCCATTTAAACTGCCTTTGTAAATGCTGTCAATTAAGTCTGTTATTTTAAGTGGTTTATGTTTGAATCTCACTGTTTTTGCTTGAAAGGGTTTACAGCCCTTGTGAGTGCCTCTTAAATTGATGGCATGGATCAAAGTATTTTAAACGTAATATGTATGTGTAACGGGGTTCATAGGTTGGGTAAGGAGGAGGCGGGAACCGGCAGAACAGTCAGCATAACCTTAATGACATAAATGCACGCACACACACACACGCACACACACACAGCGGTGTGTGTGTGTGTGTGTGTGTGTGTGTCTCTCTCTCTCTCTCTCTCTCTCTCTCTCTCTCTCTCTCTCTCTCTCTCTCTCTCTCTCTCTCTCTCTCTCTCTCTCTCTCTCTCTCTCTCTCTCTCTCGAACTGGCGCCTCCAGTTTTTCTTTATCCCCCTCCCGGCTGATTAGGACAATTCAGCGCCGGGCGTGCATCCTCTCGGCCCGGCCACGCCCTTCTCCTCATCACAGTATCCTATAAAGTCTTCAGTCTATACATTGTGCTAAAGACAAATTAAATTAAATGTTTTGGGGCATTTGTGCAAAGCTCAGTTAAGCATACACAAATTACTGTGCGAGACTTTTTGTTTCTTATATTCCTTTCTTATTTTGAATTGCACTTTGTTTTTGGTTGTCTGTGTTGTATATTTTTTAATGATGTAGATTTTATTATTTAATCCTAATTAGTTTTGTTGTTACAAATAGGTTTTAAATTAAAGCCAAACTAAACTTTTTTTTTGTCACATTTTAAACATTTATGGTGACAAAACAGCCCTCACTAAAGTCAAATACAGTAGTGAAATGTTATTTCTGTATCCTTTCTTAAATCATACTTGGATAAAGGGACTACTACAGTAAAGGCTCATGGGAAATGTCTGCTGTTTTTGTGTGAAATAAAATCTGAAAGTCCTTCTCTACCACAGCTCTGTTCAACTGTGCATACGTTTGAGCACTGGTCGATGAAAGTCTTTTAGTTCATTGACCTTGCCTTGATTAATTGGGTGAAAATCTTAATATACTTCTTGTTAGTCTGAAACATTTGTTGTGCAGTAAACTGTCCTGCTTTTCATAATTTCCACAGTAATGCATGAGACTGGTGGCCAAATTTGAGAAACATGGTCACAGTAGCACTTTTGCTTCTTGTTATACTAAACAAATTCCAACTGGAAAGTAAAATCAGTGTGTATTATGTTGGCTTGACAAATCCAACATACTGTTATTCTACAAACTTTGTTTAGGGTTTTTTTCAAAATCTGAAATATCCCATTGACTTATATGACAGAATATCCAAATGGGCCAAAACAATGCTTGTTCATTCAAACTCCAACTGTCAAGAATTCAAATGTAAACAAGCCCATAAATGACCTTTAATCTGCTTTAAAGGGATAGTTCACCCAAAAATGCCATCCAAGATGTGTATGATTTTAAGAAGAATATTTCAGCTCTGTTGGTCTATACAATGTAAGTGAATAGTGGAAAGTCCAAAAAGCCTATAAAAGCAGCATAAAAGTAATCCAAACGACTCCAGTGGATAAATCCATATCTTCAGAAGTGATATGATAGGTGTGTGTGAGAAACAGATCAATATTTAAGTCCTTTTTTTACTATAAATTCTCCTCTCTGCCCAGTAAGTGGGGATATGCAAAAAGAATGCGATTCGCAAAAACGAGGAAAAATGTGAAAGTGAAAGTGGAGACTAATAGTAAAAGAGGACTTAAATATTGATCTGTTTCTCACCCAAACCTATGATTTCACTTCTGAAGATATGGATTTAAAGCTGCACTACATATTTGTCCGTAAACATAGGAAAGAAGAACCTGCTGTCTCACACAGGCGATGTCCAGGTAAGCACAAATCATGAGATTCATCTGCCAGAAGAGCAGTGCCGAAACTCTAAATCAAAATCAAAAGTAACAGTCAGTATCTGGTGTGGTCACCAGCTGCATTAAGTACTGCAGTGCATCTTCTCCTCATGCACTGCACCAGATTTGCCAGTTCTTGCTGAGATGTTACCCCACTTTTCCACCAAGGCATTTGCAAGTTCCCAGACACTTCTAGGGGGAATGGCCCTAGCCTTCACCCTCCCTACAAAGTCAAACCTGCAGCAATTGTAAACCGAGTTAAATGGCTT